>NW_017536952.1:187182-266981 GCF_001853355.1 Bactrocera latifrons | reverse complement strand
GCATCGGGGTCGCCTTCTCCTGGCGTTGTGCGTTCACTGCCATTCATCAGGCTGGAGAAGTGTTCCCTCCATAATTTACGTATGCTCTGGGCATCGGTGACTAGATCACCTTTGGGGGTTCTACAAGAGTATGCGAGGGTCTTGAAACCTTCTGTAAAGCGCCGCATTTTTTTCGTAGAATTTTCGGCCTGTCGGCCAGCTTATCAAGCTCTTCGTACTCACGCGTTTCGGCCTCTTTCGTTTTCTGTCTGCAAATGCCCCTCGTTTCCCTCTTCAACTCTCGGTATCTATCCCATCCCGCACTTGTTGTGGTCGATCGTAACGTTGCGAAGTTCTTTTGCACATTCCGAAAACCAATGGTTTAGGTTGGAGCTGTACGTAAGGAGTTTGAAATTTCGACCCATAGTTCCCTTATACCGAGTTGTTGACAAGTGTTCTCAGAGAGCAGGAGTGCAAGCCGAGAGGAGAATCGTTCGGCTGTTTGTTGTGATTGCAGCTTCTAGAAGTCGAACCTTCCTTGTGTTTGATGGCTTGCGTTTTTTGCTGCACAGACGCGGGTGCGAATCTTGGCTGCAACAAGATAGTGGTCCGAGTCGATGTTAGAACCTCGGAGCGCACGCACATCTAAAACACTGGAGACGTGACTTCCGTCTATCACAACATTATTGATCTAGTTGGTAGTTTTTCGATCCGGAGACATCCATGTAGTTTGATGTAACTTCTTTTTGACTTCATGGCGGGGCAGCTCTCATAAGTGCGGTCCTAGCACTCATAAAAAGCATCTTTGGTCACATCGTACTTTTCTTCCGTCGCGGCGTGGGCGCAAATCAGCGATATGTTGAAAGACTTGGCTTTGATGAGGATTGTGGCTAGACGTTCATTCACTGGACTCGGCGACGGAGTCTCTCTCCCACCACGAATCCCACACAAACTTGCGGTCCTTTATATGGCCACTGTAGTAAATGCCACAAGGACCTACTCGTCTCTGTCCTTCTCCCGTCCATCGCATTTCTTGGACGGCGGAAGTCAGCCTTTATTTTCACGAGGACATCAACCAGCTGCGCAGCAGTGCATGATAACCAAAAAATATAACCACTTTATAACGAAAACTCAATATATATTTTTTTATTTTTAACACAGAAAGAGTACTATGCGAAAGTACTTCAGGCACCCCGGCTATTCGCTCGACCAGGGTTATGTTTTTAGACAACGCAGAAAGGAGTACTACTCTCGTAGTGTCCATAACAGTTCTTATATTTGAGTCGGGTAAAAGTGTTGTTGTAGCTTTGGTGGTTTAGGATATATGTACATTAATCTTATTAGATGTTCTATGTTAAATTACATTTCTATGTCATATTTTTATACTTATGCCTGGTTTGCATTAGGTCAAAATAATAGACATCAACAACTGGCTAAACGAACAGCTGCTCTTTTGGTGTCAAATGCGTTTTCATTACAACATCCAAACTGACCGATTGTCGATATTGCAGTGCCTTTCAAAAACTGTCTTCAATTTCTGGTGTCAGATGATGACCACCTGTTTTCATTTATGTCAATTGTGAACATGCAATTTTGACAGCTGCTAAATTGAAAATATAATTACTTTTAAAAATAGAAAAATTACAATAATAACTGCGGCTGTATTTCTTATAACGTCATTAAAAGCTTGGAAAAAGAAAAGGACTCATCAAAGGAAAAGAAAGCAGTGGTGGATTAGACCAGGATTAAGGAATCATTGCACCAGTGGATTTTACGCCATACTTCGATCAAAGCTGGTTTCTCAGGACCCAAAGTGGTTGAAGAACTTCCTGAGGATGGATCTGGAAGATTTTGGTTTTTGAGAGGTGCGTCTTACTCCATATATTTACAAAAGAAATACCCGATTCCGTGAAGCGATCTCGGTCGGTGAAAGACAGGCGGTAACACTACGTTATTTAGCCACAGGTGATAACTTCTCGAGTTTGATGAGTGTTTTTCTATTGGGAAAAACTACCATCTGCCATATAGTGCATAACACGTGTGGTGCAATTTTTGAAGCTTAAAAGAACGAGTTTTTTAAAGTGAGTATTCATATCTGTTCGTTTGTTAGTGAAAAAATATATTATGGATTTTAAAAAGGTTCAAAACAATCTTGGGGAATGAACAAAAGTGTCGGAACGTTTTTACCAGCGATGTCATTTTCCTAACTGCTGTGGGACATTGGATGGAAAGCACATAGCGAACTACGGTTCAGAATATTTCAATTATAAGAAACACAATAGCATTGTTCTGATAGCTATGGTTGATGCGGACTACAAATTTTTGTTTGTAGATGTTGCAGCTTATGGTCGTGAATCTGATGGAAGCGTTTTCGCAAGGTAAAAATATTACAAAATAATAACATAACATTTATACAAAGGAGTAGCAGATGTAGTAGATGAAATAGATGTGATTTCGAATTGCATTATGTTGACCTATAGAATAAAATAGCAAAATTATTTTTTATTAACACATAAAATTGTGCAACTGCTCTGATTTAGCTATATTCTGCTGATACTTGAATATCAACTCACATACTATATATCCCGCTTAAATTCTTTGGCTAGTTGTGAAGATTCTTAGGCTCACTCTCGGCCATTGGATGATACAAAATTTCCTAAATCATCCCAAGCTCCAGTGCACGTTCCACCACTTGAACATACTCATCATCATATTTTTGAGCTCGACGTCTCCCTAAATTGATTGATGCGGATGGCGTTGGTTGCATTTCGCCAGATAAACTTGTATCTTGCGGCTCAAACAATATTACTCGAGGGCTCAGGGTCGACGCGTTGTCCTGTAAAATAAAATATGCACATTGAAAACAAATAGTATTATTTTTACAGACAGCAAGGTGGGCTGCAGGAACTTTAAAGAGTTAAAAAGTGGGTTCATTGTAGGCGTTCTTCCAGCACCTTGACCACTTTTTGTATGTGCCTTTCGGTTGAAGGCCGCCTAAAAGTAATATTAATAATACAATTTGTTCTGTACTATTTCACTATTACTTACGCGAAAAGAGCAGCGAAGGCTGTTCCATTTTTCTGCTACTTCTGATTGTGGCATACTTAATGTGTCTGCTACTTTATGCCACTAAGCCTCTCGCAAATTTCGATCTCTATAATCATGGGAAAGAAAATTCCATGTTCCTTCCCTGGACTCTACTTCTTGGATCAGCCGGTAACGTTGAAACGATACATTCAAAAATTGCATTGGCATACTTATATAATTTGAACGTGCATGCAACAACAATACTTACTGCTTCAACATTGATACTTTAGAATAATTTTCTATTCAAATATAAATTAAGGGGACATTCGACATTATTTGATGATGGAGCAATGATAATAAAATCTGGAATATATTTCAAACAAATTATCTTAAATTAGTATATTATTATTTGTACTGCAATAACAATTGCCCCGTTTTTTAAAAGTTTCTTCCTCTGTTGAAATGGAAAATTTTATTTCTCCTCATTTCACCTTCAAATAAGTTTTGCTACTGTCACACACTTCTCAGAAGGGACAACTGACTCATGGGCAAGTTGACGTTGTTACCAACACATTTCTGGTATGAAAGTGTTCAAAGAATTTCAAAGCTGGTAGAACCCTTATAGTTAAAGGTAGTGACGTTTTCTGATTATCGTGTGGGGCCAGTTCATCAATTAGGGGACGGCACATTTCACGAGTTAATCGAAAATTTTGCACAAACGTATTCTCGCTCAAAGAAAATGGATTGCTATCGTCGCGCAAACTTTTTAAATGCCGAGCTAGTTATGGTTTTGGAATAAAAAAAGCTTCGGCCTTTTTCGCAGCCTCTTTTAATGAGCTGAATCTTAAGACTGACCTAATTGACATTGCTTGTTAGTTTTCTTACTCCTAATCATAAGGCTAGCTGTACTAACGTTCTTTGTTAGTTCGCATAATTCCAATATAATATTAAGATTAACTGTATTCTTTGTATGCATGTTTATAGGTGAATTGACGTTGTCATAACAGGAATACGCTCACTCTCAACTCAACTTAGCGGAATTTGGAACCCAGTTTTAGTACGATATTAAGCATTTACTATATACATACATATACATATATAATTACTACGTGTTTAGAGTATATGAATGTAACTTCTCTACACTTGGATTTTAGATTTTCCTTAATGTCGTTACAAAAATATATAATAATTTGGAGTTTTAAAAGCGATTTTATTATCTTAGCGTATCTATAGTGCTTAAACAAAAGAAACGTTGTTTTATATTTATTGTAATATGAATTATGATGGGTAATTATTATTTTATATTTTTACAGTTTATATTTGTTAAAATTGAGACAATCGATGGGAATATAGGTTACATATTATATATTCGGAATTCACAAAAAGTATATTTTGTTTTATTCTTCTTTAAAAGTTATATATGATATTTTATACTAAAGGATATAGATTTTTGTTTCAAAAAAGGCTCTTTGTCATTGGCGTTTTTGTTGTAATTGTTGTCGTTTCCAATTTTAAAAGGACGTTTAATATTTCATGTACGAGTATGTACGTTTTCTAGATTTCTTTTAATAAATTTTTGTTCTTCTTTGTGCTTAACGCTTTTGTAATTTCGAATGACACCTTCTCTCCTTGTTTCTAGGTAACTTCCCTTTCTTGTATTATATTTAGAAATGATCATCAGTGTTGCTTCTTCTAAACGATTTTTAATTATGCTATGAGTTCTACGCCTTTACACATTTAAATAGTAACTGGAACTTTTTCTACTAAATCTAGTGTTCTGATACGTTCGGTAAGAGTATTATTTATTCTTTCCACATCAGAATTTCCCGTAGGGCTATGTGGTTTAGTGGCATGAAATTCTATATTTTCTCTATTTAAAAATTCACGGATTGGTTTTGAATTAAATTTATTATCGAAAACAAACTTTTCTATATGGCCTTTAATTGACAAAAATTCATTAATTTTATCTATGATCGTTTGACTGTTTACTGTTAATATAAGTATCTATGTATATGAACAATTTTATTAACTGTATTTGGTGTTTCGGTAATTTGAAATTTAGCTTTGTTTGGGTTTCAATCATATTTTCCACTATTACATATGTCGCAATAATTTATTATTTATGGATTTTAATTTTTAGTTGTGGATGGTATACTGTACGCTTCATTCCCTCGTCATGTTCCTATCGTGAATTCAATGAGTGCGGTCATAGACAAAACTCAGTGAGTGCAATCATAGGCAGAACTTTGGAAAAGTGCGCTTGCATTATTTTAGTAAACAAAAAATCGTGTGAAATAAAACGCGAAAAATCGACACAAGCAAAACCTCTACCTAATGGATGGGGAGGATGTTGTGGCGGGCGGAATGTGTGATAACAGCGGAGGCTGGCAAAGCACATACCAGCATAAAGCAGTGAAGCGCCAAACTATTGAATCTACAAAAGTATTAAAAAAAACAATTAAAGACAAACATTACTCTAAACACATCAAACCGGTTTTCAGTCTTGGACACAAACTCACAAAGCGACATCAATATCAGTGATAACAACAGTGAGCAACAAATAGAGACAACTACGAGTGTTTACAAACCACCACCAATTTTCATACCACAAGTTATCGACATAATATAAAATGATTATTAGTTTCTCAGCTCTAATTGGCAGAGAAAATTTTTCGTACAAGTCCGGTAGAGACGGACAAGCCAGAGTTATGCCTGCAAACAGTGACTTTTATAAAAAGCTTGTTAATTATTTAGACTCTGAAAATAAAATTTTTCACACTTATCAGCTAAAAGAAGATAAACCCTATAGAATTGTTATAAAAAATATTAATTTTTCCACACCGATAGATGACATTAAACTTGGCTTAGCTCAACAAGGCCACATTGTGAGAAACATTGTTAATGCAAAAAGTAAAGCAACAAAAATGCCAATGTCAATATTTCTTGCTGACCTAGAGCCATCAGCAAACAACAAAAGTGCATTCGACACTAATCGCTTATGTAATGCAGTAGTAAAAATTGAGCCTCCTCGAAAATTTAATGATTTAGTTCAGTGCCATCGATGTCAGGAGTTTGGACATACTAAACGCTATTGTAAAAAGCCATTCAGGTGTGTGAAGTGCGGTCTAGACCATTCCACCGCTCAATGCGAAAAAGACGTCGGTACTCCACCAAAATGTGTACACTGCTTGCAAAAGAGATCCAACTAAGTCGACTAATAATAATCCAAGGCCTAAAGTCGGTACTAGCTTAAATACCGAGCAACCACTTTACAACAACTTAAGCTACGCAGATATCACAAGAGGACAACAAAGCACTGCTGCATGCAGTCACAATAATTTAGAAAAGCTAGAAGCTCTGATCTCTAAACAAATTGAGCTGACCTCAGCGCTAATAACCATGATGTYTTCCCTTGTTGCAAAATTATGCAATTAAGTCTAAAGATGGCTATCTGGAACGCCAATGGACTAAGTAATCATAGATTAAAAGTCGAACATTTCATTGTAACTAAAAACATAGATATACATATGATATCCGAAACTCATTTCACTCTCAAGTCTTTTTTTAAAATTAAAGGTTACGACCTTATTACTTGCAACCATGCTGATGGTAAAGCACATGGTGGACCTGCTATTATTGTTAAGTCCGCTTTAAAATATAAGATACTAGAAATCACAAGCGTTAATGGAGGAATCGCCATAACCGCACTTTATCTACCTCCGCGTTTCAAAATAGATAAAAAGTCATTTATTACGTTTTTCAATAAACTGGGCAGTCGATTTCTGGCTGGTGGTGATTTCAATGCCAAACATCCATGGTGGGGATCTCGTCTTACTAATCCGAAAGGTCGCGAACTATACAAATGTATAACAGAAAAAAATCTTAACGTTCTTTCTACCGGCAGGCCCATTTATGACCCACTGATCCTAACAAGATACCTGATTTAATCGATTTTGCTGTTCACTTAGGAATTGATTCCAATCTCCTCCAAATAATCAATGATGACGATCTTAGCTCAGATCATTCCGCTCTCATTATTAATTTTAATTCGCCTGCTTTAGTCACTGCTCAGAAGGAGCGTATATTAAATAAGAGATCGGACATAAAACAGTTTCTAGCCCGACTTGAGTCCAATATTAATCTCAACATGGAGATTAACTCAACAAGAGATTTAGATGATGCTGTGGAAATATTTACCAACAAAATACACGATGCCGCCTTTTTAGCGTCAACGAACAGTTGTAAAAAACCTTGTCGAACACAAAGAAATAGGCAACCATATTCTGATGAAGTCTCTGAATTGGTTAAACACAAGAGGCGACTTCAAAGGATTTGGCACAACAGCAGGAATTCAAATGGCAAAACAGCCCTTAACAAAGCAATGAAGGAGCTTAAAACTAAGTTCGCTGAACTTAAAGAAGAATCGATAGGAGAATACCTCAAAAATGTTTGAGCCATTTAACTTTAACAGTACCAGCCAACGCCGGGACGTTGAAGAATACATCGACAGACCATGCCCAATGGATAAACCTCTAACAAGCTTAAGACTCTCAGAAGTTCAGTCGGAAATTTCGTGGATAAAAAATTCAAAGTCTCCAGGTCACGACAATATCGACGGATGGACAATCAAAAATCTTCCCAAGAAATGCCTGTTATTTTTAGTGTTCCTTTTTAACTGTAGCTTCAGGCTGAGTCATTTCCCTACGCAGTGGAAATGTGCTGAAATAACTATGATACCAAAGCCAAACAAGCCGGAAAATGAGTTATCTTCATATAGACCAATAAGCCTACTGACAATATTCTCGAAAATATTCGAAAGAATATTTCTTCGAAGATTACTGCCAGAGCTGGAAAGAAAATCGATTATCCCAGATCATCAATTTGGTTTCAGACAAATGCACGGTACACCGGAACAATGCCATCGTATTGTGAAATCTATACTTTGTAGCCTGGAAGAGAAGAAGTATTGTTGTGCGATTTTCCTAGACATTCAGCAGGCGTTTGACAGAGTCTGGCACTGAGGCCTACTGTACAAAATTAAAAAGATACTACCTACCCCGCTCTATCTCTTCCTCAGATCCTATCTGAGTTTCAAGCATTTCTACGTTACAATTCAAGACGAAATCTCGGACATACACGAGATAAAAGCTGGAGTCCCCCAAGGTAGTGTCTGGGACCAACGCTCTACACAGTTTTTACCGCAGACATGCCAATACTATAAGACGATAAATTAATAGTTGCCACCTACGCAGACGACACTGCTATACTTTCATCGTCCTACTCGGCTAGTGAAGCTGCTGAAACCGCACAAGCACAGCTAGATCAATTGCAATCCTGGCTTAGAAACTGGAACATCTCGTTAAACGCCTCAAAATCTGCTCAAATCACCTTCACATTGAGAAAAGAAGAGTGTAAGATCCCTCGGATTACATTTAGATAAAAGACTTACTTGGCGTGAACATATCAGAGCCAAGAGAACACAGCTCAAAATTAAAACAAGAAAAATGTATTGGTTGCTTGGCCCCAAGTATAACCTTAGTCTGCAAAACAAAATTCTTCTCTACAAAGCTGTGTTAAAACCTGTGTGGTCTTATGGCATTCAAATTTGGGGTACTGCAAGTAAATCCAATATAAATATTATTCAAAGATACCAGTCAAAAACTCTTAGACTGATTGCTAAGGCTCCGTGGTATATCAAAAATATCCATCTCCACAAGAATCGGAACACATCTACGGTGATTGACGAAATAAAAAGATATAGCTCTAAATACATCACAAGACTAAATTTCCATCCCAACACACACGCCATAAACTTATTAGACAACAGTGAAGACACACGACGACTTCAAAGACTGCATCCTCTATATCTGCCCTTTAGATCGTAAGAATTAAGTAGTTAATGCAAAAATAATCATACGATACATTTACTGATCACCCTTAMTTTAAGGCCAAATTGCACTTAATGCATCAATGAGAATTATATCAGTCAATTACATTTACTTATTGTTTTACGACAGATTGTAAATAAAGATATGCAATATACAAAAAAAAACAAATTCCCTCGTAAGTTGGAATAATGCCCTATGTCCTACTTCGATTTTATGGAAAAACGATATGTGTCTCTTTAGTTCGTATTCATCTTACATGTCTTTGGTAAAGTTTGTACAATTTAAAAGAAATATTTTGATTGTTTGCGTAAGTATTTAAAAGTACTTGTTCTAGTTCATTATGTTTTTATTTATTATTAAGTTCAAAATATATAGCGATCTTACCTTTTTCAAAATGTTTGCTTACAATATCGATAAAAATGCGCTTGTTTTTGAAAATATTTTCTACTTTTTTTTTTTTTTGCTAAGACTAAAATTAATTGCGGCTTGAAACGATTTACGACTGTATTGAGAATGTTAAAGTGATTATAAAGATTTTCTTCTTGAGAATGGCTAGTTTGGACTTCTATTGGAAGCGTTGTTTGATCTTTTTGTTCATCAGCGTATAAATCTTTTATTTGCAACATTTTGTTAAGGATCATTTCCAAATTTTCGGAATTCATCGTGTTTATTTTATCACTGTTAATTCTACATAGAAAATCTGCTATTTTCTTTTCTTTATATAATCGATTTTTGTAACGTACTCTCGTAATTTAACTAGCCAACGCTGTAGGCTTGGATTTATATCCTTACTAGAATTTTTCTTCTGTATCCATTCAAGTGGTTGGCGATCTGTTTTTAGATCGAATTATCTTCCGTATAAGTAGGGTCTGTAGTATTTTACTGACCACACTATTGCTAGTAGTTCCTTTTTGATGGTTAAGTAGTTTTTCTCGTGAGTGTTTAATGTGCGTGAAGCATCTGAAATTGGATGGTCGTCTTGTGTGAGAACTGCGCCAAAGTTGCCAGCGTCTGTGGATGATTGAAATTTTTTGTAAAAGTTGGATACCAAAATGGGGGGATTTGTTATAATAATTTTTAAATTTTCGAAAGCGGTTATATAACTTGGGTTATTAACGTTAGGTTTTGCATCTTTTTTCAGATATGCAATCATGCGATAAGCTATTTTAGAATAGTCTTTTATAAATTTTGGTATTTGGTAACTTTGGAAATTGTTAACCTTAGTTTCTGCATAACCTCAACTTTATTTGGATTTGGTTTTATTACTTTAGGAGCTAGTATATGGTATAGAAGGTATGTTTCTTTCTTTAAAACACTGCATTTTTCAAAACGTATTTTAAATTTTGCTTGTTTCAATTTTGTAAAAATTTTCCGCATATTATTTATATGTTCCTACAAAGGGGTACCAAAAATCAAAATGTCGTCTTAGTATACAACGCATATCTTGTTTATAAAATCTCGAAGCACTGAGTTGATGAGACGTTGCAATGTCGATGAAGCGTTTTTAAGACCGAATGGCATTCTTAAGAATTCGAAATGTCCTAACGGAAACGCGATTTTCTTTCTATCGTTTTCATCTACTAGTATTTGATGAAATCCTTTCGCGATATCGATAGAGGAAAAAATGTTGCGCTCTTTCTAGTTTATACATGATACCATCGATATTAGTTATCGGGAATTCATCACTAATAGTCTTGTAATCTCCTGTAATCGACAACGACACGATATTTTTTATTTCCATCTGTATCCGCTTTTTTGGGGATTATCCACAAAGGGCTGTTGTAAGCAGAGTTGCTTTCTCTAATTATATTATGCTCTAGCATTTCTTTTATTAGTTTTTGTATTTCTAACTCATGAATTTGTGGATACCTATAAATTTTATAATAGATAGTATATCGTTTTTTGTCACAATTTGATGTTTAATTTCATGTATAAAAGAAAGTTTATCTCCTTTTTGAAAAATAATTCGTTAAATTCTTGTAATAGATCTTTTATAGATTGGCTTTCTTCGATATTTAGTTTCACTGATTCAAGTTTAAGTTTTTCATATCGGTGAATTCGAGTGCGCAAATTTCCGTTTTTTTAAGGAATTCGTTGGTCAAAATGGATTATGTTTCCTAATATATGTGTTACATGTTTTCTACATCAATTTTAGCTTTAAAAGGAATACGAAAATGTTGCACTATAAAAGCCTCGTATTTTTTTGCTATTTAAATCTATTACTTTTCATGATAAAGTACCTAAGACGCTAAATTCTTTCGGAAAAGGTATTACAATTTTATATTTTATTTCCTTAATTCCGTTGATAGTTCCATAACATAACGGTTTGGAGAGGTTTGGTTTCGTTTTGAAAATTTTCGAATAAGGCGTTTGGTTTTATGATGCTAGTTGTTGACTATTATTTAATTCTGTGATTTCCTACTGTTATTGTTATTATGGGGAGTGTAGGGTTTGAGGCGGTGTTAAAATATTTACTTCTTTTTCTTCACCATTGCCAATTTCCATCAAATTGGTCAAACGACTTGTACTTGGATTGTAATTGATGCTCATATGAGAGCTTTTAGTTTGTCTCGGTAAATTTGGTTATATTTTATTTGTAGAATAGTTGTACCCGTAATCGTAATTATTCCGATTGTTGTAATTGTTTCAATTAAATTTTGCATAACGTATTTAATTGTTGTTGTTCCCGCTTGTTGCCTATTGTCGTTTTTTTGTTTGGTTAGTCTATTGTCTGAAATTTTAATTATGTTTATAAGATCTATATTTCTTGAAACCTTCGTAATTTGCTTTGTTTTTATCGAAATATTTTCGATGTCTATAATCTATCGCTCTTTTGTCCTGAAGCAATTTTAATTTTGAATATTTTACGATTATATCATTTAGTATTTCCGTTTCGGTTATATGTGACCTTATAGGAACATCGATTTTCTCTAACAGTATATCGACTAGGTCCCTATCTACATTTTCAGGTTTAAGAATGTAATTTCATTTATGTCTGCTTTACATTTTTCAAAAATTACAAATAATTCCTTGAAATTAATCACTTTGACCATCCTCAGCGTATCTTTTCCTTGGACGAGATCCTTGTAGAATTTTGGCTGTGATGATTTCCCACGTTGAGTTGTCCTCCAACTCTCTCGTTCTTTTTCCAGTGGTGCCCAGTATTTTCTCGTTGGTTATAATATTGATGCAATGTTGGATGATTTCCGGGGTGCCGCAGAGGGAAATGTTGGTTTAGACTGCTTTGATAACCACTTTTGGGTTGTGGTGGTCGTCTAGTGGCTTTATTCTCCGGAATTGGTCCATGATATCCCAAGGTGACATGTGGAATCTGTAGAACTGTTGTTGTATTTGTTGTTGGTTCACTTGTAGTTGTAGTAGGTATTGAGCTTGTTGTTGTTGCATTTCTTGTTGTTAGGTTTGTAGCAATTCTTCTTGGCTTGTGATTACCCTCTCCAGCTCGGCGAGTTTTTGGTTCAGATTTTCCATAGTTGTAGTAGTTGTAGATAAGTCGTTTTAGTTATGGCTTGAAGATTTGGTCTGCGAAGTATTTCTTTTCGGACCATTTGCATAAAAGTGAAGCTGTATTCCCCTTTTATTTATAAAACTTTTAAACGTTATAGAAACTTTTTTATTTGTATCGCGTAACTGTATGTATAGTCTTTGCCTTTAGAAATTTTTCTTTAGCTTTTGTTTTGTTAGCTTCTGGTAATACATAAATATTTTTTTCTATTTTCAATATTTTCACTTTAACCGGTATTACTTGCGTGGTTTGTTTTATTTTGATGGTTATTTTCGATTGTCCGTATCTGTATATAAATATTTTTTTGTTTTAGGATTGTTTTTTTTCTTTTTTTTCTATTACTTGTTAATTTGTTTAATTTTCAGAAAAACATTTTAACTATTTTTCTTATTTTTTTTTGTTTTTTGTTTTTCGTTTTCGTTTTATTTCATTTGTTTTATTTATTTTTTTCTTCAATATATATATATATTCGCGCAATCCCTATTCTCACAGTTTTCATCTGCGTTTAACAATAACAACAAAAGTAAAATATTTTCCATTTTCACAACAAGATGCAGAATCAGATATTTAATTCATAACGAGCACGGTCAAAAGCATTTGAGATCTTAACAACTTATAAAGAAAATAGCTTTTTATTTCAGACACAGAACACGAAACGCTTAATAAATTTCAAATTTTGACAAATTAGAAATATGTTGAACTTGCCAAGTTTACAGAATAGGATTGTTAGTGAGCAATCACAAAATACTGAAGGCCATGCTAGTCGCAATTAGATCCTGAGGTGCTCCAGTCCGATTAAAACATCAACACACTTCAACATAGAACTAGGCGGGAAAATCCTCAAAATCGCTCTGAAGAGCAGATTCGATATACTCGTGGACATAGATCTCGACAAGAAAATGCCGAGTGAAGTTTAACATAGTGTTAAAACTGTGCAATATAGGACTAAGCGGAAAAATACTCATATTAGCTCTGAAGAGCAAAATAGAGATGACCGAAGACGTAGAGGATTTCGAGAAAGAAATCTTAAATTTAGGAATTTAGAGCGCATGCAAGATCTTGTTGGATCTTCTTCCACGCAGCAGTTTAACAACCCGAGCTAGGTATCGCCTATTTGGTCAGATGCAGTAACTTGTGGAAAATATTTTGACTACCACTATCGACAAATCGTTAAGATTTTTAGAGCTAATGCCGGTATTTTTGCAAAGCATTTTGTTAAAATCTTTTACTGGAGAGTAGAGTTTGAATAAATATGTTCCATGCATGCACGTGACTTAGAAAATTATTTAGTTTTAAATTGAAATCTTACCACAGAAGCCATTTCGAATTTAAATAATTTGAACACTTCCTGTCTGATAGTAGAATAAATATGTCTTTTAATGACTATTTGTTCCATGATAGAAGGGGGGAGTGTTTTAATGGGTACACCACTCACGTATGATGACGATCCCTATATGGTGCGAAAGCATTTTAAACCCTCCTTACGGCCTACAGAAAAAAAATACTATTTGTTAGCCCACCCTTGCCTAAAAAGAAAATTACAGGATCGTTTTATAAACCCTTATAATCCCATGACTTTGGAACTACATAGGGCAAATACGGGTATCCAATATATGCTGGATGCAATTTTTTGCACTATATTATATAAAATAAATGTGTACAAATGTATAAGTGATGTGTCGGCGGATATAAAAGTGAAAAATATAAGTGATAAATTAATTTTATCTAGAGAAAATACGTTATTTTAATTACGTAGAGTTTTCAGCTTTAAAGGCGAAAATCTCGAAAACTATAAGCTTCCTGCGGCTATAACTATATATATTCTCCTCTATCCAACCATACCCATTTTAATCTCGAAATCCTGTAACGGTATACTAAATTTTTCCCCGGATTTGGTTCATTTGTGATGTAAGATGGCCATAGATTACTGAATTATTGAATCGCGCTCAATCAGCAAGATCGTCACGATGTCATAGCACGGATTTTCAGACAACAGTTACAATGTTTGCTGGATTTTATCTTGAAGCAACGTATATATATATGGTGGTTTGCCGCACGCACACATTCTTCTTTGGATTTTTGTTTTCCAAACGGTGTTAGAGCGCCGAAAAAACAGCACCTGGCCGGATGAAATTCGAGTCAATTCCGATGACTAGACCGGCTGTCGTGGGAATTGTTCTTCTTTGGATCAAATCAGATCAGATCAAATTGATGAAATCACTTCTGTGGAAATTTCTGTTCCAGAGAAAGATCCAGAATTATACGAAGTGGTAAAAAGCAATCTAGTTCATGATCCTTGCGGTCACCACAATTCCACGTTTATATGTTTGACAGTAAATGCACGAAACACTATACACTTGCTTGTCTTTCGGAAACGCAAGCTGGACATAATGGATATGCACTGATATTTGTAATTCCTGAACGTTTTCTGATCTCGCAGTTCATTTGGAGAAGTCCAAGGAGTGTATTTCAAACAAACTAATACAGTACAGCCATTGGAAACACCGCCAACAAAAAAGTTGACATTGACGAGTTTTTTCTCAACTTGCGTTTGTGAGAACATTGCTCTATTCGGAAATGCCTTGATATTATACATGAAATGGATCGTTGAAGAAATGGTTACACATAATTACACGCAGGACAACGCTTGCGGGGTCAGCTAGTTTGCTATAAAATAAAAAATAATCTTTAAGGCATAATTACATAACTCAATGCCTTCAACCATTTTTTGTTCATTTCGCAATTATTTTAACATAATTTCGTCTTTTTCGTTAGTGAGGGCACTAGCGCAATGGCAAAGGTGTTGGAGATGTTGAAGGTGTTTGCCTTAAAATTGTGAACAATGGTTCCGAGATTAAAGAGATCAATGGAGCTAATGTGTGCAGCGCTTCCATCAAGTGCCACTGCTTATAATACTGGACTTCGTTCACTGATGGCCACCTCAGTCGGCTTATTTCTCCATTATAATAATAATCATTTATTATTCAAACTAGTGATTAACAAAAACAATCTTACTACTTATATGTATCACTTTCACGATTTTCTCTCCTTCTTTGATAAAAATGTACTTTTATTATATAGCTCCTTTAAAGCTTGAACCAATGTTAGTCCGTTTTTAATTTGTAAAGTTGATCATAGTAGTAAGAGGCACCTGTGGGTAAAAAGTTTTAGAAAGTGGGCGTAGCATCGCCCTCTAAAATGTTATATGTACAAATCTCCTAAGCTATTAAAGCTACAACAACTAAATTTGCGTAGTACGTGCCGTTTTTGTAATATTTCTTTGTCATAGTGCGAAAACTTTCCATAACACCATTTAAAATTACATTTAATTCATTCACATTCCACAAATCAAGAAATAATTAATTTAACAGAAAAAAAATTGCAGTAATAATTCCCTTAAAGTAAGCCACCTTTTAAAAAAAAATTGGTCAAATCCAACCAAAACTGTTCAAGACCCTAGGTACCGATCAAGATCCCAGTACGTTTAGTTGACTTTTGATATACAATTGAAATTTGACCTAGCCCCCATATAACCATTACAAGGATTGCGAACATACGGCTGACTTTGCTCTATATGATTGATGATTTTGTATGTGAGGTACAATAATGAAACCCAAGGAACATTATTCAGTACGTGGCATGATAATATAATAATTAATGGATAAAATCGATTCGAAGCTTTCCCATATACTATATACTATAGATATAATGATTTTCTTTTTTATAACAAATCTTATGCCGAATTTAGCGGTTAGTGTATGAGTTATATTATATTATATAACTTATATAGAGTATAGTATATCGTCACCTGAAATGCAAAATAACGTATCATGAAAAAATTCGAAATTGAGTGTCTTATTGATTACGCTTCACTACTTCAAATTACATACTCTGATTGTATAAAATCAATTTTAACCAATATTAAATTTTTTTTCATTCATATTCCATTTTATTTCGTGTTTCATTCATGCCACTGTAAATTTCCGAAAATGTTGTTACGTTATTATGTATGTATATATGAAATTGCTAAGATTCCGATGCTCTTTCTGCCATTTACATCTTAAAGTGTTTCCCTGGCTTTGCTTCTTGCAAGTTGCAAAAGTATAAAATGTTCGGTTGCACCTGAACTTAGCTCTTCCTTACTTGTTTTATTTCTGTTCTTTCTAAAATAAAATTCATATACACTTTTAAATTTATTTGTTTTCATTTGAGGAATATTGCCATTGATCAATTTAAAATTATTGCCTACATCAGGATTCATTTATATAGTATAACGGTTTGACGCTAGACAAAAATTCTCAATTTGTTAAAAGTAACTTCATTCATAATGTTAAAGTCTACTGTTCTCTCTACACGATCCGTCTCGACACAACCTTCCCTAATTGGATACTGGCATACATCTAACATTTCAGTTACAATTTTTCAGAATGGAAAACACCAAAACTAAAAGCTAATGGCTAGTTGGCGCTGAGATTGCGTAGTTCTAGTTTCATTCGTCGCATCGGATCATGCTATACCTTTTTGGAAAGCTCATTTCACCCGCTAACATGTGTTTGATTGACTCTCGTTTCTTTTAAGTCGTTCGTGAGTTATAGCATCGCAAACATGGAGCAAAATAAAGAGAAAATACGGCATATTTTATAGTACTACTACGATAAAGGAAAAAAATGCATCTCAAGCCGCCAATAAAATTTGTGCAGTTTATCGACCCGATACAGTTTCCATTTCCACCGCACAACGATGGTTTCAACGTTTTCGTTCTGGTGTAGAGGTGGTCGAAGATGCGCCACGCTCCGGAAGGCNTTTCCATTTCCACCGCACAACGATGGTTTCAACGTTTTCGTTCTGGTGTAGAGGTGGTCGAAGATGCGCCACGCTCCGGAAGGCCTGTCGTCGAAAATCGACCGGCATAGTAGCAGCCGTAGCATCGGTCAAGAGCTGGGCATGAGTCATCAATTTTATATACAATTGAAAATTCAATAATATTTTTTACGAATTACGAGGGACTTCGACTTAGCGAGATTTACATTTAACGAGGCTGAATAAAAAAAAAAAAATCTAATTAGCGGGGCTTTTATATAGATAATGTTTAGATATGTATTTCTTTATTGATGGATTCAACAAATCCACATATGTAAGTACATACATTCATTCGTACATTTTATACATTAAATACGAGTTAAACATTAACATTTATTATAATTATAACAAAAAATAAATAAATATTGATTAGAAGCATAAAAGTAAAATAACAAAAATTGAAGTTTTAAAGTAATTTGTAATTTGAGATTGCTCATGTTTTTTTCTCTTGGCAAAAATCAAGGCCTTTTTTAATAACTCGCCTCCGATGGGAACATTACTTTGACGGCATTGTGTAAGCCACAAGAGTAGAGACTTCTCTATATTCGGGTATTCAGCCTGTTTACTATATGGTAAGATGATGCTTGCACATAAATTTCACTTTCTGTAGAATTGATGGAGCGATATTAAATTGTTTTGCCACTTCAATTTGTTTTCGATATCAATATCATGGGCATAGGCCAGCAGCTGTACACTCTTATAGAAGATGGTACCTTCTCTCTTTAGTTCTGCAGCTCGAACTATTTTCTTCAGAAACAGGTTGAAAAAGTCGCACGGTAAGGAATCGCCTTGCCTGAAACCCTCGGAGAGGTCCTTCCCGATTCTGACGGAGCTGGTGGTGCTCAACGTCAATTTACACAGCCGTATAAGTTTTTCAGGGATAGCAAATTCAGATATCGCGACATAAAGGCAGCTCCTTTTCGTGATACACTGTTATGAGTAAAATACGCTAGCTCATTTTCATTGAGATAACTCACATATTGGCCGATACTCGTATATGCCCTACACAGTCACCCGGAAGTTCTATTATCTTTATATTAGATATATGGGGCTAAGGGAAGTATTGCACCGATTCAACCCATTTTTGACATACAGAAATATCATTGGCAGAGATATACTATCCCTGAATTTCAATTATATATCTCAGACAATGACCAATATTTTCTAACGAAAGTCAACTATGGGTAACGGGGTCTAAATATTCTGTGCCAGTTTTATCCTCCGATTTCATCAATTTTCACACTGTTGGTAGAAATTCTTATACGATTTAAGACATATGTACATTTAACTTGTTAGAGGGCCTGGCCACGCTCACTTTTTCCAAAAAACTTCTCACAGGTGCCCCTGGCTACTGCGATCCCCTCTACCAATTTTCAGTTTTATATATTAAGTGGTCAGTACGGTAATATTTTTTCAAATTTTTGTGTTTTTTTTGCATTTTCTGCCCCTTATACCCTTAGAATTACTGTAGAAACGCACTTTACTATTGGAAGGTTTCGAAAAAGGCCCAAAAATAATAATACTGCTCGACGTGCACACCTGGTACTTTAAACGCGTTTTCCTCAAAACACACTTTTCTAAACTGGAGGACATGATTCCGGTCGAACTTTTCAACCGATTTGCCACTCCACGATATACCTCATGATATGTGAAAAAGTTCTATTGTAGAATAAAAATTTCTATGAAAAAAAAAAATGTAAAAACAGGCCAGATTACCCTACTGACCCCTTAATTTCTATGAAAAAAAATGTCAAAAACACGCGCCATATTACCCCACTGACCCCTTAATTTAGTGCTTAGTTTTGGCTCTTTATAGGTTTTCGGTTAATGGCGATTTGTGGGCCTGGCAGGGGTCCGATTACACCCATATACGAACTAGGACTTTTTTTTGTACTAAGTAACCTTGAGTTTCGTCAAGATAACTCTATTTTTACTCAAGTTACAGCTTGTTCGGACGGATGGACGGACAGACCATCAAACGGATTTCGACGGATTTCAAGGTGAAAAACTTGATCATTTTTATATACAAAACACAATATCTATCCCGTGTAGTTTACGTGATACGTACAACCGTTAGGTGAACAAACCTAAAATACTCTGTAGCAGCTGGTTCTAAGAGTATAAAAATAGTCTACCTACTTATGAATAACTACTTAACTTTGCGCCGCGAGGTTACCCGCCGTTTATTAGAAAAATTATACTATATACTTAATTTTCAACAGTAAAAATAATCACTACTCACAATTTAAGAAGCAAAATTATTTAAATTTTATAAAAAGTCTATTGGAAATCACTTGCCAGCGAAACGACCACTCGACTCATCAAGATTCGAAGGTACGTCTAAGAAAAAAAAGCGGCCCCCTTGTCCGCCAGTTACACGGTTTGTTATTAAATTGAAAATCTCTTTAAGAGGCGAGCATATTGAAATCAGGCAGGTTATGTCATCGTTGGCTAGTGTTATCCATATGTATCTCACATGCTTCTCGCATAAGTAGCCCTTTCTAGTACATATACGATTTGGAGCGCTTGGAAACTGCAGAGGCCCGGGATCCTTATTAACAACAACCGTACACGTACAAATAAATCATATCAAGGGCATCTGAGGCTATCACACCAGGCCAAACATCAACCGCAACCGTTGCAAGCGACGTTTCCATTCTTTTCGTGATGAATTCCACGTATTATATATTCTTCTACAGAGAACAATATTGTACAAACATTGATTTATGATCAATATTGATTGATTTACCATACAAAATTAAAATTTTATTTTATTACATTTATTCTCAATCAACTCGATATCGGCTGTACATTTTTTGTGTGGAATGATGAAATAGCAATTATAAATACAAAATGAAGATCAGAAACAAGTATAACAGCTGATTGTTGATCGAGCTTATTGTGTGGGTGTGCAAAGGTCGAAAACTGGTTTTTGAAATATAATCTTAATGTACTAAACTAATTTGACTGTACGAAGAGGCTACTATAAGATTACCTGATTCTGTCACGGTATTCTGTCGGTGACTAAATAAAGCAAAACTCTTTGACACGAAAGATAAAAATAAGAAAGGATGAGGAAATGAGAAAGGACCTTTGGCAGCCAGCATGATTTATAATAGTATCATGTGTGTATTAGAAAAAATAATAAAATAAATGTAAAATGTATTGAAGTTAATTTTTTAAAATATCGCCTAACGCTAAATTAGTAAAGTTGAGATCACACGATTGTTCAAATGTACCGGCGTACTTGGCGTACTTGAGCCAGAATTTTTCTGTACTGCGAGAGTTTCATGAAGTGAACAATCAAAAATATTTGTTTAAAAATTATCTTCGCATGAACGAAGGCACTTTTAAATATATTCTTCAATTAGTCTCTCCAAACATAAAAAAAAGTGACACCAATATGCGCAAAGCAATACCAGCCAATGAACGTTTGGCGGTTACACTTCGCTTCCTTGCCTCTGGAGACAGCTTCAAAAGTTTCTGTTGACTTTCGCATTGCGCCGAATACCATATCTATATTTGTGCCGGAGGTTTGTGATGCAATTTACAAGGCTTTGGAAAATTAATATTTATAGGTAGCTATACATAATCACATAAAAAATATAAATTTATATCACATTACACATTTGCAAGGTTCCAAACAAGGAACAGATGTGGATTGACATTGCCCAAAAACTTAGTGATAAACGGAATTTTGCCTATTGTATAGGCGCAGTTGACGGGAAACACATTGTGATGAAGGCTCCGCCGCGGTCTAGAAGTAACTTATATAAATATAAAGGTACTAATAGTATTCTACTTATGGCCATTGCGGATGCGGACTACCGATTTATATATATTGATGTCGGGTGCAATGGGAGAGTTTCGGACGGCGGAGTTTTTGGAAAGTCCGCATTTCAGAAAGCTTTGGACAATACCACACTGAGATTGCCTTTACCACAACCATTGCTAAATCGTGACCGTGACTGTCCATACTTGTTAGTGGCGGATGATGCATTCCTCATGCAAAAGCACATTTTAAAACCATACTCTGGTAAAAATTTAACTGGCGGTCAACGCATATTCAATTACCGATTGTCACGTGCTAGGCGCGTTTTTGAAAATGCATTTGGCATTATGGCAAAGCGGTTTCAAATTCTAACTCGACCAATTCAACTGAATGAGCAGAAAACCACCCAAATAACACTGGCCTGCTGTGCCTTGCATAATTTTTTAATTAAAAAAAATACCAGTTATATGGAAGGTTTAACTACAGATAGGAATAATCAACAAGACAATTCAGTTCATAAGCAAGGTACTCAAAATTGCCAACTAGGAGCAGACGAACGTCAAAGAAATTCGCGAGGAGTTCGAACAATATTTTATGACAGCCGCTGGAGAAATACCATTTCAATATAGATGTTTATGTTAAATAAAATTAATGATTTAAATATGTCTGTAACTTTATTAATACAGAAAAAAAAAAACAATTCAATGAAATATCAGTCATCATTTAATTCTGAAAGCGCATCTATAGTGCACCTCATAATATTAATTTCAAGTTTTTTTGCTGCTTTCTAATTTTTTGCATTCATTTCACGCATTTGCGACGCTATGTACATGCCGAAGGAATACCACTTGTCCTCTTTTCCTGCATACAACAAATCTGTTGCGCGTTTTAAAATATCTTCTGGCGAATTGTTCGCTGCATCAGCTGGCGATGATGTTGATGCGTTGGATTGCATGTTGATGTTGAAAATGCGTGTTTGGTAAAGTTTCACTATCAGGGCTTGTATTTGAAACAGATGAAGTCGTTTTTTCTTTGTCGTGGTTATGATAAAAGTGCTTTGCAGTCCAATTGCCAATTGCCAATGAGGTTGTGAACCTGATGCACTCTGACCAGACTTTGCCTGTAATTTGTTATTTGTATTATTGTACTCTGTTTTCACATTCGCCCACTTGGCTTTGCACTCATCAACGCTACGGCCATGACAGTTCGCTGCAACTTCTCTTCTGTCGGTTTTTATAGTTTGATGAATAATATTCCCACAGCCAAGGATGTTTTTCTATTATTTCTATTAAATTAAACACATCTTCCGAGGACCATGCCGTTGTAACTTGAAAACGCTTTCTCTTTTTATCTGGCGTTGGTGTTGGTTCTGCAGACATATTGGATATATTTTCGCATATTGAAATATAATAAAAAAAAATGAACAATATTAATATATTAAATGTAAATAAATAAAGATACATAAACATATCATAAATATTTATACGCACCAATAGATGTAGTGACTTGTTTAATAACGGACAAATGGAATAAAGAGCAGTGGTGCATACTTTGTTTTTGCAGATATCAGTGCTGCCAAGTTTAATAATTATTTATTATTATTAGTTTAATACTCATAGAGTTGCCAAATTTTAATTCGATTATTAATCATTAATTGACAGTAGGAACGCATGCCACTAGTATACTTACGTGGTTAGTATACGTATGAGATTGAAAATAAAAATAGTTGATTTTTCACACACGTTATAAAATTTATTTATTTAATTTACACAATATATGTGTGAATATAATATATATGTATGCATATATTTTTATGCTACGAAAGCCACTGCTGCACTTTGTTGGCGAACTCGATCACTCCCCTCACTTGGCGATTTTAATAAACGGGGAAATTGCTTTGGTTGTCTCTAATGAAAAAAAAAACTAAATGTCACGGACGGCTGCTTCGCATTACGGATGAAACGGTAAGAGAGTGATCCCGGTCGGATCAATCCCTTTTGAAGGTTTGGGTGGTGAATAGCTGCTGATTACGAGTCGTCTCGTTGATAATCGTGTGGTTGTTGTGTTGTAGTAATGAACGGTGTTAAGAACTGTGCTGTGAACGGTTGTGTGATGAGGTGTTGGGACGTGAGGTGATGTGATGTGAAGTGACGAGAGGTGATGCGATGTGATATGTGGCGGAATGTTCATAGCTCATGTGAACATCCCGGCCCCCCTAGGCGAGTTAATCGGCTAGGAGCCTCTGCAGCTGTTGCAGTGTGCTTAGTACAGCGCTCAATCCTGTTGAGCGACGTTGTTGCTGGCGATGAGCGTGGCGTGGCGGAGATGGCCGCGAACGCATTGTGGTTGATTGGCTGCTTCGTCGTCGCCGGATAGAATCGAGGCGTGAACTGGTGCGGGTGTTGGCGCTATTTTCCGACGGATTAGCTCGGCGGGGAAAACGATGAAACAGAGTGTGATGCGGCCCGTGGCAATATTGATAGGTGCCGTCGGCCCAGCACTCTATGGTGGCCTGATCATCTCAGGCAGGAATATAAAATTGCATTAAATTGATTTTATTTAAGTATAATATTGGAATAATATTGGAAGTAAGTATAATTAAGTATAATATTGGAATGTTGTTGTAGCTACATATCTATGCATATATATATGTATAATTGGTTGATCTTCAACGCGCTTGTGTGCGTTTATTTTTATATACGGATTTTAAAGCGGGTTAATTTCGGATTAGCGGAATTGATTTATTATTATTTTCGATTAATTTAGCGAGTTATTTTGCGGTTTTGGTTGAAGTTGTTCTCCGCTGTTTGGAAGAAAACACAGTTTAGTGACTGGTCGAGTTAATATGCCGGTTTGTGTTCGCACATCGACTACTCTTATGTGACCATCAGACCCTCGATAAACCTTATCAATGCGGCCTTGCCGCCATTCTGTTGGAGGAAGGCATTCGTCCTGCATTATGACGCATTCTCCTGCCTTAGCTTCCTTCTGAGCCGTTTTCCATCGATATCTCTTATGAAGATCCTTGAGATAGTCTTCCTTCCATCTGTGGCTGAATTCGTGATGGAGAATCTTGATTCTTTCCCAACGATTTATTTAAGTGAGTGAGCCTCCTGCTGTGTCAGGTATGGCGAGAAGAGGAGCTCCTCTGAGGAAATGACCTGGTGTGAGAGCTGATCGGAGGGATCTTGCGAGAGGGGTGATATTGGTCTTGAATTTAATACGGATTCGATACGAGTGAGTAGTGTAGTAAACTCCTCATAATTGAATTTATGATTACCAGCCGTTTTCTTTAAATGGGACTTAAAGCTTTTTACTGCTGATTCCCAAAGTCCGCCCATGTGTGGAGAACATGGAGGTATAAACTGCCAATCGATCCCTTGGGGTGCATATTTGTTAACTATTTCAGGGGAGACTTCTTTCATGAAGTTTATAAACTCCTTCTCTGTTGCTCTTTGGGCTCCCACAAAGTTTTTCCCATTGTCGCTCATTATTTTTGAAGGAAATCCGCGTCGTCCGAAAAAGCGTGCAAATGCTGCAAGAAAAGCCGCAGTAGTCAGATCTGAACAAAGCTCGWGGTGTACTGCCTTTGTCGTAAAACATACAAAGACAGCCACATACCCTTTTCTAAATGAAGAAGACCTTARCATKGAGGCCTTTATCTGGAAAGGTCCAGCAAAATCAACCCCAGTGGTGGTAAAGGATAGAGCATAGTTGCAGCCTTCAGGTGGTAAAGCTGCCATGATCTGCGTACGCACTTTGTGTTTGTACGTGGTACATGGTTTACACATGAAAATCGTCCTTTTGATTTGTGGCTTTAGTCGCGGTAKATAAAATTCTTGACGGACCATTTGTTGCATTAAGCGATGCTCACCATGCAGTGTAAGCTGGTGCAGATATGCTAGAAATAGGTAAGTAAAACGGGATTTCTCTGGAATAATGATGGGATGTCGTTCGTTATAACTAAGGGTGGAGTTCGCTAATCTTCCGTTTGCCCTTATTAATCCCTTAGAATCCAAGAATGGATTTAAGATGAGAATGAGTGGTCGCTATTCGAGCAACTTTGATTTCTTTTTGCTGAAATAGCGAGTTTGTGTATATAATATTAGACTGACCTTGGCATGTTGCAAGTCGGAATGCCTCCTTTCATTTTTTGTTTAAGTCTTCGAATGAATTGGTTCATATAAGCGACTACCCTTAGTGCTCTAGGAAATGATGAAAATCGATGGGAATATCATCCTCTTCTGAAGTGATATGAAAATTTTCAATTTTCCGACTTTCTGGCGGTATTGTATTACGAGCGGGAGACTTTGGCCAGAATTCCTGTGATTCTGTTAGCCATGTTGGACCATTCCACCAGAGTGTAGTGCTGGTGAGGTGCAGTGGCTTTCACGCTCTTGTCCCAAGATCCGCTGGGTAATCTGCACTTGGGTGGTTTTTCTAACCACGCTAAAACTACTTCGGAGTCTGACCAAAGATACGTTTTATGATCGGTTAATTTCAGATGGATTTGAACAATTGAAATTAGTTTTGCTAACAGAAGAGCACCATTCAGTTCAAGCCGTGGCAGACTGAGTGTCTCCAAAGGTGCGACTTTGGCTTTGGCTACCAAGAGGTGTGCAGAAATTTTGTTATCGTACTGTGTGCGTACGTAAACTGCTGCGCAATAAGCCTTTTCAGAGGCATCACAGAAACCGTGTAATTCTGTGTTAATGTTAGGGGTGAAATTTACCCATCGAGGGATTCGAATTTCGGATATAGTATGTAGGTTGTTAGCAAATTGAACCTATTTCGCTAAACGTAAAGGTTTTACCTGTTCATCCCATTCAGTGCCATCTTGCCACAATTCTTGAATGAAAATTTTAGCTTGAATCATTATTGGTGAAAGCCATCCTGATGTGGCACATAAAAAAATAAATATCTACCTTTAGATACCTTTTCATATGGTACAGCTTATTCCATATGATTAAGGTCAAGATATTCGTCCATCACATTATCGTATGCCGATTTTAGCTCACTTTTCTTTATGAGGCTTTTTTCCAGGCTTAGAAATTACTGAATTGCTGATATTCTAGAGTGGCATAGAGCTATGGTTTCAGGAAAAGTTGGTTTGAATGGTAATCGCACAACATAACGATCATGTTCGTTTCTTGTTGTTGTGGATTTTTAATAGGCTTCACATGGCTGGTCTTCTTCGGAGAGCTGGGTGATTTGGGGTAATTCTTCTATTTCCCAGAATTTTTTAAGTTGATTATTTAAAAACTCGTTTGATATATTTTCCACTTGTGTGGTGAAAGAATTGATTTTTTCAGGGACTTTGCCACTTATAATCCACCCAAAGATTGTATTTTGGGCTAACAATTTATTGGAGATTTTCTCTATACCTTCAAGAATTATTTGAGGTATTAAGTYACTGCCTAATAATATGTCGATTTGTGATGGAGTATGACAATTGGGATCTGTTAATTCGAGATGTGAGCATTTTTCCCAGTGTATCTTATTTACTTCATAGCTTGGAAGCAAATTTGTAAGTTGYGGTAGAACGATGGCTTGCGCATCTATTCTAATATCCGCATTTAGAGATACTATGGTAATTGGGTATATTTTGTTCGAATTTTGGATAATTCTTCCACCCATTCCCGAAATTTGGAAATTTGAATGTTTTATTGGCAATTTGAGCCGATTTTGAGATTTTGATGATATAAAGGATCTTTGAGAGCCTTGATCTATTAATGCTCTTAATTTGAATAATTCTCCTCTATGTTCAATAGCGATGACCGCATTGGGTAAAAGAATTTTGCTTTCATTCTCTGAATGAAGAGCTTGAATTTTTGCTGCTTTAGAGCAACATGGTTTTTCTTCCCTTTTTTCGGGATTTGAGATTTCGGGGTTATCACTTTTGGTTGTAGTGACTAACCCGGTGGTTTTATGGAATTGATTTTGCTGCATATTTTGAAAATTTGTAATATGAAGCAATGAGTGATGTCTTCGTTGACAGTACACACAATTAAATTTGCTTTCACAGTATTTTGTCCCGTGAGAATTGGACAGACAGTTGATGCAACGTTTATGTTGTCTGGCAAGATTATTCCTGTCAGAAACGGAAAGTTTTTTAAATTTCTCGCAAGATCTTATGTTATGACCTCCTTTACAAATTTCACATAATGGTTGTCATTTCTTAGTTTGATTTGACACGAAAGTGTGACTTTTATTAACGTGTCTATTGTGTTGCATATTAATGCTGGCTTGAGGTTTTAACAAGTTTTTACTTGGGTCATTTGGATGACTTTTTAGATTTATATTTTTGTTGTCATTTGCTCCCATGTGTGCATTTTTTTCCTTTCCACAAGTGATTGTTCCCATCGTAGTAATGCAGCATCAGGGAGTGTTTCTGCACAAATAGTTACTATGATGGTTTCCCACGATTCTGTGGAGATATTTTGTGTTTTTAACACTGATATGCAATTAGTCACTGTCGAGTATAAATTTTGAAATTCCTGGCTGGTTTCTTTTTGAATTTTTGGTAGATCTCATAATGTTTTTATTGGGTTTTCTATCATAACCCTTCCATTTTCATATCTTTCGACCAGTGCTTCCCAAGCCAGCTTAAAATTTTCGTCATTTAAAGCGAATCGCTTGACGATACTGCCTGCTTCCCCTTTTGTTTTTTACCTTAGATGGTATAACTTTTGTGCTTGTGAGAGTTTAGTATGGTATATATAGTACGGTATATATAAAATATAAATTTGTTTTATACTCTGCTTTGAGCGTGTAGCTTCAGCAGGTGTGCCTTGTTGGTTTATCTTCATCAGCCATTTTAGGAATTTCTAATGATAGGTGGTTTTGGCTTAACCTCTCTTGATTTGTCAGATTGCATTAACTTGAATAGAGTTTAAAGCTTTTAGCTTAAAGTTTTGTCTAATAAATAWTTGATTCAAAATTAAYATTRCYAAAGCAAWGTWGTCAARTAGAAAGAGTATAAATTAAAAATTTTGTTAGCAGAAGATTTGTTTTGTAAAAACAATATAAATATATTTTTTTTGTAAAATATATTAGGCCTGTCTCTTATACACATCTAAATAGAAAGAGTATAAATTAAAAATTTTGTTAGCAGAAGATTTGTTTTGTAAAAACAATATAAATATATTTTTTGTAAAATATATTAGGTGATCCAATTTTCGATTCGCTACCGCAAAGATTAATTTTTTTTTTTTATGAATGTGACTGAAMATTTTTGAAGTGTATCAAAGTATCTTCAGTTAACTCGCGCTTATTTGTATATTTGTATCTGCAAACGAATCAAGAACGCGAAAGAAAAATACAAAACGTAAAATTGTTTGTATGTACCTATTTATTATCATATGTTTGCATATGCATATGCTTTATATGTTTGCTTTGCTTGTACCCCCTTTTAGGTATGTAATTGTTATATATGTATGTATGTATCTATGTATATGTGTTATAAAAATGTTACATATACCAATTTGCTAATCGCATATAAATGTATAAAAACGCGGAAAAAATAGAAATAACTAATGTATGTATGTTTATATATTTATGTAACTATGTATATTGGTAGAATTATATACTGGTGTAGTCAGTGTGTATGTACTCAATAAATTGTTCAAATATGAAGAAAGAATAATTGAAATGTAATGTGCAAAAAAATAAAAAATATTGTATGTACATATGTCACGCGGAAGCGGCGCACATTGGTACATACATAAATGTAGTGCCTTTTTTCTCTTTTTATTCTTTTATTAGTTCTTTATTACCTACCTTTGCTTGAATGTTAATAAGTGATCCAGCATGTTGCTTTATAGCCCAAGGGGTATCGCGGGAAATTTGCAAGCAACGAGTGCTTGTCTTTTGTAAATCGTTTTTGTTATAGTGTTTGGTAGTGTGTTTGGAGACACGAATTGAGCATCCAAGCAGGTAGTTTAATATTATTTTGTATTATAGCTGTATGCTAAATTATGTTATGTATGTACCATATGATTATGAATGCATATAAATATGTACATATGTATATTAAAATGGGAGAATTGCTTGTATATATGTATATATGTTTTTATATATATGTATATATGTATTTGGTTTTCTTTTCGTATCTTCCGCTTTTGCTTAGGGTGTGAGCGATCCTGCTTGTTGCTTGTTTTTTTTTTTTTATAGTCCAAGGGATATCGCAAGAATTATCGCAAGTTATACTTGACATAGGAAAATTTTTATTTTTTTGTTTGAAACTATATAATGAGGTATCTAACGACACAAGCTAAACAAACAGCGGGTACTGTGCTTTTTTGCAGTTATTATTTTTTTTTTTTGTGGATATACATACATATGTATATCGAACTGTTAACAGTTAACGCTGTCTCGAAACACCGTCAAACCTGTACCTTAACATACATACATATATATGTGCATAAAAATTGAATTCATATATTTTTATACTTATATCAAAGTAAATATGGAACGGACTCACTTTTATTTCCGCCAAGGGTTTTGGGTCATTGAACCTTTACTCTTTTTTTGTTTCTTCCATTTCCTTATTTCCTCTTATGTATATATGTATGTCCAGCGCTGTCCCTGATGATTTGCTGTCTTTCTCTCTGTTGTTTGTTGGTGTAGTCTCCGGTAATTGTGATTTGTGTATATGTTATCGCCTGTTTGCTATTTTAGAGTAATGTTTGTATGTTTGTTGAACTTTATAATTTTACCGCGTCCGGTTTTGATGTTAGTGGGGTTTAGTTTTGTTGTTTTGGTTTTTAGTTTATTTCGCGCCCGTTTTTGATTTTAGGTTTTATGTTTGTTAAACTTTGTTGTATTAATACCGCTGCCGTTCTGATGTTAGTGGGGTTTTTGTTGTTTTTTCAGTCACTTTATGTTCCAATTTCTTTTATGTATCTTTGCACGTCACTTTCTATTTTTCTTATATTTAAATTTCTTTTATGTACTTATATTTTCACGTTACTTGCTGTTTTCTGTGATTCTGAGATGTTTCTTTTTTTTTTCACTGTAACATATGTTCACTTAAAGGTTTTGTTTTATTTTATTTTATGGCTTTTGCACTTGCGCACTTGCACTAGGAAGTTATAAATTTTTTTTTTTTTTATTCTTTCTGAAAGGCTCGAAGGACCATTTAGTAACGTATGCCACTAGTATACTTACGTGGTTAGTATACGTATGAGATTGAAAATAAAAATAGTTGATTTTTCACACACGTTATAAAATTTATCTATTTAATTTACACAATATATATGTGTATATAATATATATGTATGTATATATTTTTATGCTGCGAAACCCACTGCTGCACTTTGTTGGCGAACTCGATCACTCCCCTCACTTGGCGATTTTAATAAACGGGGAAATTGCTTTGGTTGTCTCGGATGAAAAAAAAACTAAATGTCACGGACGGCTGCTTCGCTTTAGGGATGAAACGGTAAGAGAGCGATCCCGGTCGGATCAATCCCTTTTGAAGGTTTGGGTGGTGAATAGCTGCTGATTACGAGTCGTCTCGTTGATAATCGTGTGGTTGTTGTGTTGTAGTAATGAACGGTGTTAAGAACTGTGTTTGATGCGTGTGTGTAGTGGTGTATGCTGTGAACGGTTGTGTGATGAGGTGTTGGGACGTGACGTGATGTGAAGTGACGAGAGGTGATGCGATGTGATATGTGGCGGAATGTTCATAGCTCATGTGAACAGACAGCTCTGTATGAAACAAACTAAATACATAATAATAATAATAAAAAAAAATAAGAAAAAACATAATTTTGGCTTTATTTGAATTGATTGGTCACTGTGATTGGTCCTGCAGTAGCACATAAAATTATCGGTACATTTGTCCATTCTTTGTATTTATTTGATTTGTACAACAGTTCACACGATTGGTACAACAGCCGTATTTTATCGGACTGTCTGCACAAAAATTTTGTTAATTTGCCTTATGCAAAATATTTTCTGGCTGTCACACGATCTGTACATATAAATGACAAAAAATTGGTACATTTGACCAATCGTGTGATCTCAACTTAAATCTCCTAAAGTGTAAACACAAATTGTTGGGCTAAATTGTTGAAGTGTGTTTTAATAGTTTTTAAAAAAGTGATACAATTGAAAATAAATAGTAAAGTCTTAAACATAAAAGTAGTCAGTTTATAAGTTACATCAAAATTAATGAGGAGACATTAAGGGTTAAAGTGACAGCTGCCGTCAATGCAGCTACGGAAAGAACTAGAGGCTCTTTCAAGAGGACAGTAGGACAGTTGACTGAGCGACTAAAAACTTTAGAGACTCCATCAAAAGTGGAAGAATATGAGGCAGTAACTATGGACCCAACTATTCGGTGTGCTGAATCTCTAGAAACAATTAAGTCTCTGCCTAAATTCAGTGGCGAAAGGTCACGATACGTTAGTGGGAGGAAAACTGCATTTTCTGCCTATAAATTGTTTGAAAGTTACAAAAATAGTTCAAAAAACTATCAAGTGGTAGCAATAATAAGAAATAAAATTGTCGGTTCGGCCGGCCATTCAATACTGTGCTTAATTTTAAGGCGATTAGAATTAGCTTATGCAGTCTTTTTGAATGAAAAAAAAATATCAACTCTTAGGCAAATGAGACTTTCAGTTGCTGAGTTTTACGGCGAGGTTCAAAAGAAATTGACTTTGATAATAAATAAAAACGATAATGTTAAATGAAGGAAAAAAGGAAGTGATAGAGTCACTTTGCCTAAAAGATACGCCTATTGCCTTGTCATTAGCACAAGTATCGTTCAAACTCGTTCTACAGTAGAATGGATGCAGCTCAAGTGGAAAAAGAATGGAATGATAATTTCTCAAAACCACTCACTTCATTATAAACAAGTGGAAAAAAACATTTAAACGCGGGAACCTCTATTAAGATTTATCCTATTGTATCGCACTACAGGCAAGGAGGGAATTATAATCCCAATTGGACAGTTGAGCGGGATTCTCAAAGAATCTGAATGACATTCCAAAACTTTAGTCAGACCTCACCTCAAGAAAGGGAAACAATAAAAAGACCTCGCGAGAGTGATAGGCAAAATATTTCGAAAATACAAAGAGTAAATCACTTAACCTAATATTCTGTTGAAAATTTAAATGGTCATGCGTCACAACGTGACTTTTGGGAAAAAATAAATAATTTAGACGTAGGTCGCTCCTGCCCTATGTAAACAAGACACAGGCAGGGCGACCGATGGAATTGTTTATCGATACCGGAGCGGTATTATTTATTTTATGAAACCCAATGAGAATTTAAAAGGGGTAAGGAATATAGAAAACTCATTTAAAGTTAGGTCCATCTACAGTACTGCCGTGATAAATGAAAGGTGGTTAATTAACGTACTCGAAAAGATTGCTCCTTTTTACCTTCTTTCCGGACTTAAAATCTTTGATGGCATTATTTCGTTTGACTCTTGAAAGACCTTAACGCAAAAATTGATTTACTAAAGGGAATCATTCACTATAAGGATGGTGAAGAGAAATTATCTTATTGTGACTGTAAAAGTGTCAATAAAATAGTTGGAAATGGGTATGAGAATTTAAAGAATCAAGGAAACCTTGTTTTTGTATAGGAAAACCATTCAAAGGACGGTTGATAACGTACCGATTTATTCTAAGTTATACCCTTACCCGATAGCTGTTTCAGAATTTATAAATGAGGAAATTAAAGATTTACTCCGATATGGAATAATTCTTTCTTCTCCATATAATCATCCTATATGAGTTGTCGAAAAAAAAGGGAGTTCATAAGATTTTTAAGGGGAGAAAATGGTCATGTGGGAACAAATCAATCAAAAAATGTTAGAATTGAATTGGACAAAAACGAGTTGATGGCTTTCGATAAAGTTAAAACAATTTTATCTTCTGATGACGTACTTCTGCTATGTCTTGACCACAACAAACACTTTGACTTAACAATTGACGCTTCAGCACACGCTATTGGGCGGTATTATCCCAAGGCAATAGGCCGATAGCCATGATTTCCAGAATATTATCGCCCGACGAAGAAAATTATGGTACGAATGAAAGAGAGTTTTTAGCGATAGTGTGGGCACTTCAGAAGCTGCGAAACTATTTGTGCGGAGTAAAACAGCTGAATATTTTTACTGATCATCAGCCTTTGACCTTGTCTGGCTCGGATAAGAATCCAAACACAAAAATCTGTTACCATACATAGTGAAGAATCTCTAACAGAAGTTATTCCAAAAATGGAAACCTCTACTAATTAATTTCGAAATCAGATAATTCTTGAAGAATGAAATAGCTTAACCAAGAAGACAAAAATTATTTTCAAGTCAAGGATAAGGCATCAAATTACATTTACAAATTTTCGGAATCTGCTTGAATTGATTAGTGAAAGGGTTAACTAGGACGGTTAAAACGAAATACTGGCAATGACCACAGGCACATCTTTCTATCTGAGAGAATATTAAACAGGTATTGAACGATTACAATTTTCCAAATATGCGGAAGAAGTTACTGCCAACTGCAAAATTTGTAAAGAAGTCAAGTACGAACAGCATCCGACTAAACCAGTTAGGAAAGACTCCGATACCATCCCGTCCTGGGGAGATTTTCAGAATTCGTAACAACTGCATCGAGGGCAATTGTTGACGTAAAACAAGCTTTATTACAAATCACTAATTCTTTTGAAAATACGAGGAGTGTGACGGTTGATAACGAAAAGTCACAGAACTCACAAACAATAAAGCCCCTTCTTAAGGATCACTTTGGAGCAGAAATTTTTACAACCGCTCCTTTCCATAGTACAAAAAATGGGTCGATATAGAGTTTTCATAGCACCTTAACTGAAATCACTAGATGCGCTAAGCTAGAATAAGCTATAAATGATACCAATGAACTTATGTATATTTTTTGCACTCCAAAATGCAATATATAAATTCACTCAGTAACTCGATAGCAACCTACGAGCTGAATTTTTCTATGCCTTTGGACCTTAAGACCGAAATAAAAGGTAAACTAATTAAAGACCAAAATAGTTGCAAAGGAGCAATAGCGGCAAACTTATGAGGTTTTTCAAGTCAGGAAATAAAGTTATTGTTAGGACCAATAAAAGAATTAACAATAAATTTGCAAACGTTTTTACGATTCAAAAGGATCTGGGATCCACAGTTTTAAAAGATAATAGGAAGGTTTACAAGAATAACCTTAGGTAATACTTTTTTTTCACCTTTACATAGTTATTTTACCACTTTTTCGTTCTTAGGGATCCGACAATAAAATTATTAATTTTACAAAATCCAACTACATAACAGTTATTGACGGAAATGTATGTTGTAGTTTGGGACAAATATAGCTACCTAATGCATCGAACGAATTACTAAAGTTCTTCAGGCAGACATTCATCAAATTTACGGATTGATTGGCACGGTGAAAATTCCACATAGACAAGTGTCACGCCGTGTATAGCAGGCCGTGTAAAAAACATGGCATTTCCAGATTTATGCTACACACTTCTAGCGACTATTCTTTTGTCCTGTTATTGTCATTTAAAATACAATTTTACCCGGAAACTGTACAGGTTTGAACTAAAATGGCAAATCGTGGGTAGTCAAAGGAATTCGTAGATTTTCGCACCATTACACAGTTTCGGCGCATGAAGATTGCGAAACATAATAATTACAAATCCAACTTTGAGAAAGAAAAAAAAGAATTTAGAAATTCCACTGGAGAATTCACGGCTTTGAATTGTCAAGACGATCGGAATTTGCCCATTTCCAATTCTTAGCGAATACGATGTAAAATATCTTCCGCAATGTAATTTTTGTTCGTATCCCATAATTGACGCAGATTTGAAGGCCCATATGTTGAAATTATCATCGCGAAAAGTGTGCGAACTTCATTGGCATGCGAAGTTTGATTCCAGCAATTACCAGTTTCCAGCAATTGTAATTGCTGTCATGATTCTCAAAAGGCAAACACCGTACCATTCACAGTACGCAACGACTCAAATGAAGTTGAACCGCATACATTATCAATAGCAACCGAAATTAGAAGCAATCGTCGTTTTTCGGGTGGATTGTGTAAATTCTTTCTAATGCATTAGCTGAGAAAACACCTGAATGTTCATTTTTTCGACGATGCATTCCATGTATAATATCAAGGCATTTCCGAATAGAGCAATTTCTCGCAAACGGATCAGTGACGCAAGTCGAGAATATACTCGTCAAGGGCAATTTTGTTGTTGGCGGTGCTTTCGTGGACTGTACTGTATTCTCTGGGTTGAAATACCCATGGCCTTCTCCGAATGAACTGCGAGATGCACAACAGTAGGAAAAGGTTTATGAATTGCAAAAGTAAGTAACCTACAAAGCCCTTCATTGCAGTTCATGTATCGACCCATTTGATAATGTCTCGTTCAAGACCAATATCCGCCATAGTGCTTTCTTTGGTGATATACTCGCAAACGTAATTGATCGATTTCATCAAGCAGCAATACTCAATGGTACAACAGCACCACATATGTATACGTTTCTTCAAGATAAAGTCCATCAAACAGCTGTTAGCTGTTGTTTCAAAAGTCGTGCTGTAATATCGTGATGATCGCTTGCTGATTGGTAGCGATCCATAATTCCATACGTATGTCATCGCATCCTGGGAACACTCGTTCATGTGTCTTGGGCTGCCACACGTTGATGGCGAAAAGAACGCCGACCGATATTAGCGCAATCTCTTCTTGGCTTCGTAGCAAATCTCAATCTGCAGTTGATCACTTTTTGTGGAATACACATAAAGTTTGCACTGAATAATTTTCAATGATTTTTCGTTTGATTAGCTGGAATAAAAAAGCAAACGACCGAAATTGAACGATTCAAATAATTTACAAATCAAAATATTGAAAAACAAAACCAAAAAACATTATAAAAAAAATTTGTGGAAAAATTTTATTTTTGGAATTGTCCAATTTGGAAAATAGAAAGTAGCCGATTCGCAGACCTACTGAATACGTATATAAAATTTGATAAAAATCGGTAGAGGCGTTTCGGAGGAGTACGGTAACTAACATTGTGACATGGAAATTTTATATATTATTGCTCGCACCGTATTCATTGTACGACTTATTTATTTTTACGAAAATTCTAGGTGGAGCTGAATTTTCAAATGAGGAGTGTAGATTGGTTAAAGGAATGAGTCAATCTGGCAAGAAAATTTGGTAAATAGCTATTTTTATAAAGAGGCATAGGAACACAATAACACATTCCAAAATCCAAATAACTATGTATAGGTACCATTGATCTCAGGAACTAACGGCGCATTCAGCAGCTAGCCGCCAATAGTGACATGAGTTCCAAGCAAATAAAAGCGGAACTTAATCTAAATGTGACTAAACAACGGGTGCAAAAAGTAATAAGAAAATAGTTATGCTTTAAATATGACGACCCCATTCCTAAAGAAACGTCATATCAATATATCAATTGCATTTTATGAGAAATATAAATTTTGGGACTAAGAATTCGAGTCTGTGGTTTTCAGTAACGAAAATAAATTTAATTTGGTCGAACCAGATGGTATTTATAAATATTGGAGAGATTTGAGATGCCCCAAAGCATGTCATAGTCGCCCTCAATGTGGAAACGGATCTAGTATACTGTTCAGAAGTTAACCTTTTGATAAACGCGCTAGAACCGAAACTTGATCTACATGATTGGCGTCTATTCATTGATTCCTCTAAACTTAGTTTAAAATAAGTTCATAACAGTGCCCAAGCGATTGATATGAAGGAATTATATGAGAATATGAGAGTTCTTTTAGGGCACATCCGTTATCTTGAGTATGGTTGAGCAATATGTGGAGATGTAAAAGTAATAGCCCTTCTTCTTGGAATGCAACAAGGATAAACGAAATATTGTGGCTTTCTTTGCAAATGGGACAGTCGTGCGAGAGACTGTCATTATGTACAGAAGCAGTGGACAGTACGTCAGGCACTCACTCCGGGGCAAAAAAAACGTTACCAGTGCCTACAACCTTTGCATATTAAATTGGGTTTAATGAAGAATTTTGTTAAGTCAATGGACAGAAATGGAAGAGGGTTCCTTTATCTGAAACAAAAATTTCCAAGAGTCAGTGAAGCAAAAATGAAGGAGGGCATATTTGTGGATCCGCAAATAAGAGAACTAATGAAAAATGAAACGAAAAAGCCTCCATCTGAATACCTCGAGAAATGCATCACCTTTAAAACGCATATCATTTTTTTTTTCAGATGATCTGGTAACGATTTTTTCAAGGCCCTTCTTGAGATTCACCGTTATTTATTAATAGTTTTCATTAAAAATTTGTTGAAATATACTTCAAAAATTGTACAATAATATGTCATTAAATTAAATAACATTATTATTATAAATATATATATATTTTTTGCTTTAAAACCTTAACTAAACCGTTAAAGAAACCGTTTAGTTCTACTAAATTTAAATATAAAACTGTAATTTGGTACAGGGGATCATAGTAGCAAGGGGCACCTGTGAAAAAATTTTTTTGAAAAAGTGAGCCCCCGCCATCTAATAAGTTTAATGTACATATCTTCTATACTACTAAAGCTATAAAAACAAAATTTGCTAAGTAAAAATCTTATAAGAACTTCTACCGACAGTGTACAAATGAATGAAATCGGAGGATAACCCCGCTTATTCTCCACATAACGGTAGTATTAAAAAGCGCGATAAATTAACAACTAAATACGCCAGATACCTTATGAGAGAGGTTTATGGGAGCCGGAGTGAAAATTGGACGATGGTAGTGGCACCTCCCACTTTTTGGTAAAATGCCATATCTTCATATCATATTTTTCCACTTGATTCGTTCAGTTTCCAGTGCACAAATCAAGAAGTAATTAATATAACGGGATACAACTTTGAATGAATAATGTCTTTAGTGTGTGCCACTCTATGACCAAAAATTCAAGCCGCTGTGTACTGAATTTTTAGACTCCGGTACCTATACTTGACTTTTGATGGAAAATGTCGGTCAATGTGTGATACATATAACTGAAATTAAGGCATATTCCTTATCTTATAAAGGTATGTCTGTAGGTCCAAAATTGGTTGAATCGGACCAACACTTTTCCCTTAGCCCCCATATATATAAATACAATTTTTTTGTTTTACTCTAAACAGTGTATCTTTGTGACTAAAATATATAAATTTGAGCGAAAACTAATATCAGGATTTTCGAACATACGACCTACTTTATTCTATATGATTGGTTTTACAGCTTAAAGCCTTAATTCTTGCAAGTTACAAGAGTATAAAATGTTCGGTTGCACCCGAACTTAACTCTTCCTTACTTGTTATCGTATTCCTTTGTCACAGACGAAATTGGACTACAATCACGCCTTCTTTTCATATAACACAATTCTAAATTCCATTTGATCTTTTCACCTTCCAGTGCAGTTCCATATCAATAAGTAATTATAATAAATGAAGACAATTTTGCACGAATAATTCCTTTAAAGCATGCCATTTTTTACGATGAAGCTCCAGTTAGGACCAGTGCTTATTGATGGTATGGTGAATTCAATCAGGTCGTACATATCGGGAAATTAGTACCAGCGTACATTCATTATTGAAAAGAAATATCTTCACGTTGAACTCCACAAAATTTGACAATCGTTTAAACAGTGCTCATGTCTATTGGTCGAGAGAAATGTTAAAAAATACGATAGCGGTGCTTCGAAATACCTCTATGATATTGCGACAGGTGATGAATAAGGGTGTGCCCAAACACTTCCAAGCAAATTGTTGCCTTTTTTTGTATAAAAATGCTTCGTAAATTGGTTCAAACGTATACATAGAGATCTTAATGGCGAATATTTTGACAAATAATACAGCGAATTGCTCTGATTTAAATTGGTTTTTGGGTCTTTAATTCAGAAGTATAAAAGGCAGCTCTTTTGCTAGGCTTAAACCAAAGTCAACTAGAGACAGAATACGTATTTTCCAAATATAATTTATTGTGAGGTTTAGTTTATTTACACAAAAATTTTGTTAAAATCATACATGAATTTCGATGTTAATTTTTTTTTTATTTGACTGTACATAATTTTTTGCAATAATTCAACATGTGGAAGAAATTTTAAAATGTAGCATAAAGTTCTTCCTGGATGCTATTTGATCGTAATAACTGCGTTGTTGATGGCCCTCCATTTAACGACTGAGTGATCGTTTGGGTTGAAGTGGCGTGACTTTCTTTAATATCCTTATACATGTCAGCGAAATCCTATATGAAAAGTGTAATTCATTTATTGGTACTTTGTAAAATTACCTAATAAACATACCTTGAGTCGATTTCCCAGGAACACAGCTCGCTCCCTTTTCTTGATCATATAGTCAGAAGACATAAGCCATCTATGCTCCAAACAATCCTCAGAATATGGTCGTTTCCTTATATTTAAAAATTAAAAGATGTTAATTTAACGCTTAGCTTTGAATAATTCAAAATTTAACAAATGTTTCTACGAAAACCTATAAATTGCCACAACTAAGCACTAAATTAATATATAAAACTATAATTAAGCACGCAAAAGATACATGTGAGAATTTTTCTTGAAAAAATGAGCCTGGCCGCCCTCTAATAAGTTTAATGTACATATCTCTCTGAAGGGTATCCAATGAGGATGGCTTGTAAACAAAAAATCAGAACTGCTGTTAAGAAATAGATATGTAGCTTATAAATAAATTAGTAGTAGAAATCATCACTCCTACTTGTATACCTATTTATTAAGTACCAATAGTCTTAGCACTTAATTGTATACAGCAACACTGCAACATTGTTTCAAACTAGATGTATGCTTGCTTTAATTCTTAGCGCCAGCAATAGCCAAACCGGTTTTGTCTATTTGAGTGACTTTGATAACGCACTCTTATCCTACTTGCATAGGCAAGTATACATACCTACATTAATGTAAATGCATAGAATTAGAACATGTACCACTATCTCAGCTGATCTTTATACCGTAGCCACCGTACTTGAGCTAAANTATACATACCTACATTAATGTAAATGCATAGAATTAGAACATGTACCACTATCTCAGCTGATCTTTATACCGTAGCCACCGTACTTGAGCTAAAGTTAAGGCTGTAGGTTAATCAACTTGTTAAGCTGTTATTTTTAGTCAGTCGCCATTGGATGTCACCCAGAGAGAGAGATTAAACATTAATATAGCAAACAGTTAAATTCGTTGGTTTTCTTTCAAACATTAAACAGGCAAAAAAAAAAGCTTATTGTCCTCCAAACATTTGGTGACCCCGACGTGATCGCGGAATTAACATTATCAATAATTTCATAAATTTTCGCAAATCTATTTAAAATTTTACGGTCGTTGACAAAAAATGGCACCCAAGAAAATGGAATCAGCTGAAGCCAAGAAGAAGCTAGATTCATTTATCCAACAAGTCACCGTACTCAACAACACTTTGACTTTCGATGTCTTGCGTGAATTCGACGAAGCTGCAGTGGAGGTACGTATCGAGCACGTGGATAGGCTGGAAAAAAGGTTCGATGCGCTCTACACGCAACTAGAGGACAACGACGCTGATGATCTTTCAGCGGAATTTACCAACCACTATATCGAGGTAAAAACGAAGCTGACACGTCAGCGGCACTCCTGCCTAGCTTCCGAAGCTCACAGCTCTACGACGCGGCCGTTTGTTGGCGATCAAACTTCAATTATTGTCTCTCAGCCAAAGCAGAGGTTACCGGTCCTGCAAATTCCAACGTTCAACGGAAAATATTCGGATTGGCCAGATTTTTTCTCGCTGTTCAACACCGTTGTACATCAGGACGTAGATTCAACGAGAATTGAGAAATTCCAGCACCTTCGGTCAAGTCTACGTGATGCAGCGTTGGATACCATTCGTTCATTAGAGATAAATGAACAAGATTATGATAAGGCTATTGATTTGCTAAAGGCTAGATTTGATAATAAACGCTTGAATTTACAGGCTCAGATATTTTTCAGCTCAAGAGGGTAGAGGGTGATAAGGTTGCCAAACTTCGAGAACTCAGCGATACCGTAATGCTCACTTGCGGGCTTTGCAAACTATGGGAACGAAGGAACAGATTGCTGACTGCTTACTTATTCAACTAGTGTCTCAAAATTTGGACATCAAATCTCGCGCGAAATGGGAGGAACGAACACCTGTAAGTGAAATACCTACATGGAATTTAATGGCTAGATTTTTGGAACAACGCTGCCAGCAGCTGGAAAATGTAGAGAATATCCTTGGATTTCCGGAAAAACAGGTAGGCAAGAAATTGTCAAATCACATAAGTCGTAAGGTTCTTTTAACGGCATCTGTAGCTGGATGCATATTGTGCAGTTCTAGTGAGCACAAAATCGCAAGGTGCAAGCAGTTTCTAGGCCTTTCGCCCACAACGCGCTATAAAGAAGCAAATCGCTTAAACCTATGCTTAAATTGCCTTAGACTCGGTTGTGTCTATTTGAGTGACTTTGATAACGCACTCTTATCCTACTTGCATAGGCATGTATACATACCTACATTAATGTAAATGCATAGAATTAGAACATGTACCACTATCTCAGCTGATCTTTATACCGTAGCCACCGTACTTGAGCTAAAGGAAAGGCTGTAGGTTAATCAACTCGTTAAGCTGTTATTTTTAGTCAGTCGCCATTGGATGTAACGGTGATCGCAAGCGCAAGCGATTAAACAGCATTAAACATTAATATAGCAAACAGTTAAATTCGTTGGTTTCTTTCAAACATTAAACGGGCAATAAAAAAGCTTATTGTCCTACAAACAACTGCAATAAAGAGTTTTATAAGATATTTACTTTTGCAGTTCATTTGAAGAAGGCCAAAGAGTGCATTTCAACCCAGAGAATACAGTAAAGAGAGTGAAAACACCGCCAATAATAAAATTGACATTCACGAGTATTTTCTCGACTTGCAAGAACATTGCTCTATTTATAAATGCCTTGATATTATACATGGAATGCAGCGTTGAAGAACTTGTTACGCAGAAAGCAAAGTCAACCAGTAGATGGGCATCCAGGTATGTTCCCAACTAATGCATTAGAAAGAATTTACACAATCCACCCGAAAAACGACGATTGATTCTACCTTCGGTTGCTATTTATTAAGTGGTTCAACTTCCATTGAGTCATTCCGTACTGTGAATGGTACGGTGTGCGCAACTTTTTGAGAAGCATGCCAGCAATTACAATTACTGGAACATGATAATCACTGGAATCAAATGATGGTCGATGTGACAGCTACTACGCATGCCACTGAAGTTTGTAAATTTTTCGCGATGATCATTTCGCCATAGCGGCCTTCAAATCTGCATCAATTATGGGATACGAACAAAAATGACATTGATGTAGATATTTTACATCTTATTCGCTAAGGATTGAAAAGGGGCAAATTCCGATCGTCTAGAAGACGAAGCCATGAATAATACAATATAATTTCTAAATTCTTTAGAGAGGCTTGGTATGCCGCAGCAGCATTTGCATCTCAAAGTTGGATCTGTCATTATAATATTTAGTAAAATTTATGCGCCGAAATGAATGGAACCCCATTGATTGTGACGCAGTTATCGAATACAAGGGGCAGAATGCTTGATTCTACGAATTCCTTTGAGTTCCACGATTTGCCATTTCTGTTCAAATCCATTCAGTTTCCAGGGAAAATATAAAATTTAACAATAGAGGCCGCCTGAATTAAAAACAGCTTCAATCGAAAATTCTGTATCGATCACATTCTTCAACTTATTTTCAATGGGGGATGCCAAAGTGTGCAAAGCCTTAACTGAAACCTCAATCGCAAAATGCTACATGTGCCAGGCCAACTCTACTGAGATAACCGATATTGACAATTGTTTGAAAAGAGAAGTACGAACATTTATTATGAAATTTTTATAAATAAAAGGTGCGTTCCAAAGTAAACAGAACTTAAAAAAACAGAACAAATGGTTTTGTCGGCAAAATCAATTTATTTTATTCAAAATAGTTCCCTTCTACTTCAATACAGCTTTTTGCATGGTGTAAAAGCTTGTCGAACGAGTGTTTTAGTTCGTTGGCCGGTATGGCCGCCAGTATGCCGATGCAAGCCTTTTGAATGGCTTCTACATCTGCATTACGCTTTAATTTCATGGGCAAATGCATTTTCCGAAAATGAAGAAGTCGCACGGTGCCATATCAGGTGAATATGGGTAGTGGTTATTGTTTCAAATGTGATTTTCGGTCAAATAATCGATTCTGAACAATTGCAATTTCAATGATGATTTCGGTTGATTATTGAGGAATTCACGCACGTTTCGATGGAATTTCCGGTGATCACGGATTTCGATTGGCCCACGTGTTGATCGTTATTTATGTCCTCACGACTTTGAAAACGTTAAAACCACTCGTGCACTCTTCTACGGGATCATCGCCATCAACTTGTTGTTATCAATTCAAACGTTTCGGTAAAAGTTTTACCTATTTTAAGACAAAATTTAATGTTGACTCTTTGTTCGAAGCTCATTTTCGCACCTATAACACAAACATAAGAAAGATGGCAGATTCTAACGAACCAGTCGACATATACATGGCACCACTAGGGAGCGCAATATTAAAAAATTCCTGTTTAATTTGGAACGCACCAATATATTTTCTTGATGTTAATTTAATTCTTTATCATCGACGGGTAAGGAGTGGCAAACGGGAGAGGGCTTTGGTGCAGTTTATTTATTTTAATATAATTATTGATTACTTTTTATGATTTTAGAAAGCTTAGGCAAAATTTTAATTTTATATTAGCAGTAGAAGTATTTTTGGCCGCTGATTCCATAACAGGAAATACTATTTGAGTGTCATGGTCGGAATTATGGGCCGACAACTCTTGGTTTTTGCACTACGATAATGCACCTTCGCATAATGTATTGATTCAAACATATGCGCTTGATTTAGCTCCGTGTGACTTCTGGCTATTCAGCAAACTGAAATTTTTTGCTAACTAACGTATAATATCGGATATATATATGTATACAGCTTAGTTATGAAAATGTTAAAAATTGGTTCACGAATTACCCCACATACACATACTATATACATACATATATATGCATATTGATGTTCGTTATTCTAGCAGACTTTATTATGAATATGTCAGTCAGTGTGTAAGTTATCTTTATAAAATTGTAAAAAGGTCAATGAACTAGTCCGAATCTTTAACCCTAGCCCCAATGTAACCAATGTAGTGATTTTAGACTTTTTACCATTAAACCGTTTATGAATGAAATAAGTTAATTAGGTTGAGTAGAATGTTAATACCCCAGATAGGAATCAAAATATTTTAATGGAGCTAAGTGAATTTATGATCTATAACATAAATTAATAAGTTATAAATATGTACTATGATTTAAATCTAATCTTAAAACCCAGAAAAATAATAGCAGGATGAAACTTTTTATAAAGAAAAAAAAACACACATATCAAAGAAACTACAATTTAAGACCGGGAAGTTAAAGATAGTTTCAATATATTTTAGTAAACCCTCAAATCCTTCCTTTTATGTTTGCATTTATTAGGTACAAAAACACTGAATCGACATCTTTAGCACTAAATCACAAGTAAAGTTGTCCCTATCTAGTTCACCTAACTTGAAAATGTGTTTCTTCTGCCTTCGTTATAGGTAAACAGAAAAAGGTATGGTGATACGATATTTTGAAGTAGGTAAGTGATTGAAAACCTAGATTGGCGTATATTTAATTTCCATAGTATTTTTCTCGGTATTTTTTAAGTGTATTAATCAACTCTTACAGTGTATTTAATCATAAAATTACAAGGCACTTACGTAGGATGTCGTTTGAAAAGGAACATAATAAATCGAGTTGCTTCGGGAGTAACTTCTTTATATAGGTTCTCAAATCTATAGCGAGCAAACGATATATTTTGCTTTGTATCATAGTCATCAGTTCCGCGAAAAGGACTTTTTCCAGAAAGCAAAAGATATGTCAGCACACCCACAGACCAAATATCACTTTGCGGGAATATAGGTTCTTCGTTCACCATCTCAGGAGATTGAAAGTCAAGCATGCACCTCGCTGCAACTTTTGCTCCTAATTTACTAACTCTCTTTGAGGAACCAAAATCAATCAATTTTATTTGAACCGATCGTACTGATGCCATTACAATATTGTCAGGTTGAATATTTAAATGACAATAACTTCTCCAATGCAAGTATTGAACTGCGTCTAAAAGTTGTGTTATAACCGTTGCTACCATTTGCTCAGTGTATTGATGGCGACTGCTAAAGTATGTCAATACATCAGCACCCTGAAGTTTCTCCATTATAAAAATAGCTAATGGTACATTAACTGGTTTATATGCTGCAAATAGTGCTGCAATACGTTCATGTCTTAACGTTCTAAAATTTTCAAATTCTTCTAATATAAGAGGTTCAGTTTCCGCATTTAAATCAAAAATTTTAGCTACTGTTATTGCGTTGGTGGATTTTTGAATTCCTTTTACAATGGTACTGAATTCTCCTCTATGTATTTCCGATATAAAACTATATTTTTCATTAACACTGTTATCAGTTATCCAATTTGGAGGTTCACATTCACAATGATAGTCAGTATGAACTCGCTCTTCTTCTGCTACGATTTCTTGTCCGCTTTCTGTTAGTTTTTGTAAATGTTCCATTGCCTTTGATATCTGTATTTTTGGTGAATCTATAGCTGCTGTTTCGGCTGTCAACGGGATACTCATTTCACTCCAACCAATTCGATTTCTAGATGCCAATCTAAATTGGTATTTAGTGTTAGGCTGCAGATCATGCACAAAATAAAATTCATGGTCAATATTATCAGCAATCGTTGTCCATATATCCGAGCTAAATTCTTTCTTTTGTAAACTATAACATAAAACTGTTGAGTGACCATCATTTCGTGGCTGTTTCCATCTAAGAAGAACTTCCTTGCCACTAGCTGCAGATACTTCAGGAGAGTCCGGAGCATCCGGCAATGTAGCAACAACTAACCGACATCTGGACACTGTTTGACCAAGCGAATTTCTGGCGACGGCTTTATATATGCCTATATCAGTATGGAGAGCCGGATCAAAACGTAAAATAGATCTTCCATCTTCATCAGTTAATATTTTAATTCTGTTTGACTCAATTAGCACCATGTCATTTTTAAACCATTGTATACACGGTTTTGGGTCTCCAACTGCCAAACAATGTATGTGTGCTGGTTGATATTCCACAATTGCAAGTGTTTGGGGCTTTTCTCTGAAGAAGGGAAGACATCCTTCTCTTTGGCTTTCAATTAGTGCCTCAGCTTCCGTATATTCATCAAGTCTGGGACCCAATTCTGTTCGAAGCCTACGAATAGTGAACGAGTCATTCGAGCTATACAAATTTATTCTGCTTCGAACTCGTTCATCATCAATTTCTTCATCCATTATATCAGTAAATCGTCGACGTTCCCGAATAACTGGCAACTGTTGAGAAATAATTAAAATTAGTACGTAAATATAATTTAAATTTACGAAACTATGCATATACAAATTTTTGAATTTAATCATATATCACATATTTTCAACAAAAGAAAACTTTAAGTAATCATTGAAATTAAGTGTTGACAATATCAGGATTCGCGACCCCGTCAATAATAAAATTATAGATTCTGATAATTGATAAGCTTAAAAAATCCTGGTAATGAATAAAGTTCAAGTAATAAAAGTCATCAGTTTTAAATGTCGAAGTTCCAATGAAGAACATTTCTCCAACCGATGATATTTTCATTTCGCTGGTACTTAGGATTATGTTAATAAATATTAATTCCAGAAGTTGTAACAGTTTAGTCAAGAAATAATATAGAAAAACTTGTGGCAAAATATATAAACTAATCATATAAAAACAATGATCCCGATGAATATGTGTTCCACATTCGAAAAACAAAAACTGGAATCAGATCAAGGAAAAGTTATGTACATAGCTGTTGACTACCATATCGACAAATATAGACGTTGTTTTTGATTGGCATCAACTTGTTCTAGGAAGAAATTTATGACTTCCGAACATATGATTTTTTAGATGTTATTTCAAAGGGTACCGGACTTTCATCTATTATCAGGTGCCGGTACATACTGATTTTCATAATTTAATTAAAGTTAATTTAAATATTCTTGCTTAACTTTATTACATACATACATATCTTCAGTTGAGTTACATGAGAATGAGAATATGTAAACTCAATCTAAGGAATGAAATCTAAAACCTTGGAAATTGAGGAAAAGTAACTGGATATCAGAAGAAGAACTGGATACCCGAATATCTTGGTATTAGGGATTTGGGTTAAGGCTAATTTCATTCATATTCAGTTGGTGGGTACCTTGCCGTAGTTCAGGGGCTTAAGTTGCAAAGCATTTTTCGGTATCTCCCAACCGGTAAGGGTGGTGCTATCTGGTTTTGCTCATACGAGTTGTCAGAAAGAGCTTGCGTACGGTAACCAAGATCCGTTCTACCCGTTCCCATGACAGTTTTGTGTGAGTAACCGGAATAGACCCGGATTATTATCTGACCAAAGACTGCCAACTCGGCACCATTCCTTGAAATTACTTCAGGAACATTTTCTGCCGCTGCAACAACTAATGCTGCCACCTCCTAATCCAGAGTGTCATGCGACTTCTTTATCCATTGGGTGATTGCAGACAGGAAATTACTTTGGATGTATTCGGATGAAGCTTTAATAACACCGGGTCGCATTGGAAAGTAATGGAGGCTTTACTACGTCATGGGACTCTTGCAACTATGCACAGTCGACCGGCATAAGGATGGTTATGATGACCTTTAACTATCTGGTTTAGACCCTGGGATCGGAGGAGCCTACCGGCTTTAGGAAAATGTATATAGGGGATGTGGATATCCTGTATCCTTCCAATGGTGTACTTCAAGGAAGGCATGCTCCATATGGACGCTAAAGAATGATTCCGTCCTCTGCGCAAAGAGGAGAGATGACATTCTGCCCATCCTTAGCATAACGGTGTCCCTCTCCAGATGTGCTGACATGTTTGGTCTCGGGATCGTCAGGAATCAGAATGAGTGCATAAATACCTCGGCTTAAGTCACAAAGGTCTTAAGTCACAAAGGTATAGTCAAGAATGAACTGGCTAACAAGTTTTCCAGCTCTGCAGCCGGAACCCTGTATCGCGGTTGGTCCTCATACCATAAACGAAGCGCTCCGAAAGGTGGAAAAGTAGGAAGAGGGAAGTCTTGGCAACAACAACAAAACATGCGCCAGGCCAAGTTGCTAAAGGGTAGTTACAATCTTAGAAGGTTAAAAAATGTAGGTCGCGGTACAAATCTCAATTATTATTTATTTAAGTGTCTATCTATTCAGCTGGTGGTTATTGAACTAAACCTTAAGCTATTTAAGCAACTAGAAAGTTAAAGAATGGAGCCAATTTCAGTCGTTATCGGAAGAGGGACATTCAATTTAATTGATAATATCACAGAAAGACTCTTTGTGAATTTACCAACAACAGTGATGTGGATTAATATTGACCAAGATATGTGGTATATATTTATCTAGAAGTTGGAACCGATCCGATTCCCAAATTTGGTAGTGTGGTCTTTGATATCTCATTTTATCTAAGAGTGGGCGGTGGCACTCCTTCACCCAATTAGTTATCACATTTGTGTATAATAGCTTTCAAAATAGCTTTTATAATCTGATTTCGCTTTATCTTTAGCCAATTTTGGTCGATTATAGTTTATTGGGTTGGAAGATTATGCCTATTAGGGGCGAAGCTACAAATGTACATGCATACTTTGATATCATAAACCAAATAATAGATTTGTATCTTAATTTTCTCTCTACTTATGATTTTATAAGATTAACGACATTTTGTGAGCGTGGTAACAGTCCGATACCTCCCTTCGAAGCCGAAGCACAAAATTAATTTTAATTTAATTTACTCAAGTTACTTGATGACGGACGAACGAACAAAATAATTCAAACTTTTTCTAATAATAAGGTATTGTGCTGAAGATGGATAAAACCAGGTGAATACCTTCCCTAGCGCCCGCATACTTGATATAAAAAATTATAAACATTCGACTAACTTTACACCTTATAATATAATCATAAATAGTATACAAATTGTCTCAACTAAATTCAGAGAGAACTTTTTTTGGTTAAAAATATGTATGTCGTAATGTCAAACTTGGATAAAATCAGATGAATACTGAAAAATAGAATATTAGTTACATTTATCAACTATGAGATTTAAGGCAGAGATGAAGGCAGAGAAAGAATAAATGAAGTTCAAAATAATTAAATTAATGATTGAAATAAATATTTGTTGGCCTTAGTTTTTCAGCATGCATATACCATCTGAATGATTGTATTCATTTATGTTTTGTGTATTTTGTACGACGATTGGAATTTAAGTGAGCTCTTCCCAATCCACAAGAAGAGAGACTATATAAGGTTCTATCGAGAGTACTGTTTGAAAGATTAAGACCCTTTAAATCTCCGTCAGGATGGGGAAGGACCTCTCTGAGTTGCCAAAGAGATTTTAAACAAGGCTACTTCTTTTCGTGCGACTTCTTCAGTCTACTCTTGGAGAAAATAAATCGAGATGCTGAACTAAGTAGAGAAGGAGAGATATACGATGACATTGATACAGTTCAGCGAATTAAAAGACAGCGGCTAGACTGGCCAGGTCATATCTTTCGAATCGACGAAAACGATCCGGCTCTAGTGTGCTAATAGTGTAAATTTATATCTTTTTGAAAATAAAACTTAATGTACTTAATATATATACAAGTATATGAGATATAAGAGATAGTACTTACAGACCAATCAACGCTATCGTTGAGTGCGAATGAAGGTGATCTTCTGTGAGCAACTTTCATATATTCGCGCAACCTTACAGGAAAACTAACATCTCTAAGTTGTAGAAGATAAGTATCTGGCCCATATTGGTAGCTGAAATTAATAATAATACAATCTTTGTACTTTAAGATTATTTCTAAATGTACTGAATAATGAAAAATAATTATATACATTTATCACTATCGTTTCTATAGTATCAGATGAAACTAAGATTGGGAAGCAAGTGAGAACTACATGAAGTTTTTACCCAACAACTGTGTATTTTGTGTAAATATATAACATCGGATGGAGGAACTAAATGAAACTCAAAGATTTGCTAACGATATGTCACAATACAAATAAATATTTACTGGCTTTTTATAAAAATTATATTTTATAAAAATTAAGTGAACATATAACACTGTATATACTAAAGTTTAATTTCGAAAATGTGTGAGATCGATCAGGAACTATCCTATCCCGTATATGGAACCTATAATGGGTTTCCTCATTCTAGCAGACTGTGTGACCAATATGTCTGTTAGTGTATGAATTAGTTTAAAAAATTGCAAGAATCATGCTTTTTAAGTATAATTAAAAGTTGAGCTCCAATGTACCCGATATATGTACTGACTTACCGTAAATGTTGGTCAGAAAAAGTGAGAATTTAATGAATTTCAGTGCAGAAGTTTTGCTAACCCAACGGTTGATTGTATCCCCTAAAACTAATCGAAATATGTAGAAGGGTGTTATATGTAAACAAATGTGAACAAATATAATATATAAGTATATAAATTATCCGCGCAAGGGTTGGCAACGGACCAATGACATGCCCACAACACGCCATTAATTGAAAGCCTCCCTGATTTGGCAGGAAATTCCCTGATTTTTATCTTTGGCACTGATTCGCTGATTTTCGTGAAAATTCCATGATGTCCGTGAAAAAATGAAAAAAGGTTTCCTCCTAAATCGGCGAATTTGTTTTGTATTATTTTTGTTTTTTGAGCGAGTGCGTGAAAAAAGTGAGATTCACACCGTTTTAGTCTACTTTTGCGATTTGAAATTGGGTGCTACTTGCGATGCATTTACTTGAATAACATCATTCATGCTTACGTTCCAAAACTCGACCGAGTTTAATTATCGCATGTTTTTCGGTATAAAACTCCTGCGCGAGTTGAACTTCGTGAAAGTTCTCAAGTAAAATTAATGAATGGGGGGAACATAAGCGACGGGGCTGATTTAAATTCAAAAATAAGATACAACGCAATTCACTCATGGTTGATAAATTTTTTAAATAGGGGCCTGGCACCACTCTTTAACAATTTTCATGCAGATATATTTTAAACTACTGAAGCTAAAATAACCAAATTCGCTCAGGGAAAATCTCTTTAGTATCCTTATTCAATTCCTATGTCCAGCTTTTGATCGAAACTATAGGTCAATCTGTGAATTGTGTCTAAAATAGATAAACTAGTCCTGGCCCCCTTAAAACAATTATAATGATTTTTGAACATCCGGTTGACCTTACATCTTATGTGTTGGTGATGTGTGTAATGTTACGTACCTTAATGAGATTTAAAGAGCATATTTTATTTTAATAACACAGTACAACAGCTAATCTGTGGGGTGAGAAATTCCAAGTCAGGGTGATGGTACTAGTTCAGTATAGTAAAACCCTCAAAGGGTTTGGTGTTCGTATGTGTCAGTTTTTTTTTATGACCTTTTCAATTTTTTCCTTATTTCCCATGGTTTTCCATTTTAACAAATTAATTTTTTCCAATCAGGCGTACTAAATGGTCCAGATAAACGAAAGCTGATTAAAAGAGACGCATTCAACAATATTTTGATTGATATATATTGAATGCATGGCAGGCAATCAAAGAAGTAATAGAAGGTTTGTTGGGAAAGCATCGTTCTAACAACTACGATGTTTCTGTCGCAAGGATGTTAAGAGCATTCTCGGAAATTTATTTATTTTTTTTTTTTGTTTTTGGTTTTTTGCCAAAATGTTACAACTAAGCGAAAACAATCAAGATAAGGAAAAAAGGGGTCATAAGGTCATAAAAAAAACTGACACATACGAACGCCAAACCCTTTGAGCGTTTTACTATACTGACCTAGTACCATCACCCTGACTTGGAATTTCTCACCCCCCAGACAATAATCCTAAAAATGTTCCACAGTGTAATACGCAGCATTGTCAAAACAAAAATTAACCCTATATAAATCTAATACAAGTTTTTCAAATTTTCGGTTGGACTATGTATATACATATGTATATATATTGGTCAATGTGCAATATTTGGCTCTATTGTAGTTTAAAAAATATGTGAACGTGAAAATAACCAGACAAATAAATTAGGAGAAAATATTTCGATTATTACCATGTGATTCAATTTGTAATGTAATAATGTCAGTTGCTGGTAAAATGATATAATTTGAGTCCTTTTTTAGTAAGGTTGATTCTGAAGGAGACATTTTGACTATAAAAATAAATGAAGAATGAGACTACTTGCGCACTTGATCTAATATAGTTAATTGACATAAATATATTTTAACAAATTTCTTGAGTAAAAAATGTTCAGATGTGCTCGAACTTAGCTATTTCTTACTTTTTCGTAACTAAAGTAGCAAAAAAGAGAAGTTTCAGTACTTACTGACTTTCGGACTGAATTAAGCCCAACTCATAATCTGGATGTAAATATTTTGACATTGTGTTTTCGCGTTTGGTGGAATATTTTTTTGGTTCTGGCAAAACTTCTGGAGTCGGTTCAGGGGTATATGAATGACCTGGTGGATAAACCATTCTAGATGGATGAGTGTAACAACCACTGAGTCGTCTACGTCGGAAATATTGTTTGCAGGCAGCATTTTCACTCCAATCATCAAATTGATCTTGATAGCTTCGTAGGTTGTCTGTGGTGATCTGATATTCTGTTCCAGTCGGTAATGAGTCTAACATAAAAAACCATGGATGTTTTAACGCTGTTTTGACATCCATCCGATCATCTGCTCTATACGACAAAAGGCGGGAAATAAAATCTCTTCCATCAGCGGATATATGAGACCAAATTGAATCGCTGAATTCCCAACGCCCCTCACGAATTTTTGATAGTGTTTCATAGTCATCGTTACCCCGGAAAGGGTTTCGACCACTTAGTAGAACGTAGGTTATAATCCCTACAGCCCACATATCATGAGCAAATCCAACACCCTCTTTATTAACAACTTCAGGTGAAACGTATTCCGGCATTCCAAAGTCTAAAGTAGTTAGAGCGTGTCTATTAATTTTTCGGGAGAGACCAAAATCTGATAACTTCAAATTCTTGCTTCCGACAACAGATATCAGTAAATCCTTTATCTAAAAAAGAGAAATAAAAAATATGATACAATTTCTTTGTGCAGTTTATTTTTTAGTCTTAGGATTATAACTCAGGGTTTCCCCAAGTTATAGTCAAATGAGCAAATTAAAAAATAAAAATTAAAACTAAAAATTATAATAACATATTTGCAAGGCAATGGTAGAAACCAGTATTAAACCGTTCATTTTCGACCAAGGTACATCTACTCTTCCATTAGATCGGGAGCAGAAGAGACTTAGACTCACATGAACAGTTTGAAAAGGGCGTGACTGTATTTACGAATGCCCTAAATATAGTTGTTCATGCACAAAACGAAGCCCCCGATACCCCCTCGGAACATTCCTGGACATTTCTAGAGCGTTCAACAACGTCTCCACCGAATTATTTGACCCCTAGACAGATAAGAGCAGAATGGAACGAGACTAAAATGAGCGAGGAAATCTGTAGATGTATTCCCAAAGGTGGAGAGCTGCCCCCGCTTCTATTGAAATTAATAGTGAATAAACTGCAAAGGAACTTGGAAGACATACCCCCTAAGATACAGACGTATGCGGCAACATTGTCATTTTAATAACGGGTAGGCACCTACCATTAGAAATATTATGACCACTACTTTCTACATTGTTCAGAACTGGACATCGCAAGCGATTCTTTCAAGGACCACTGAAAGTACCTTGGGATATTCTTGTACAGCAAACTATTGTGGAAGCACAACGTGAAAGAAAGAATGAAAAAAGGATGCAAGCTTTATATGTTTGTAGGCAGATGCTCTGTACAACTTGGGGGCTCTCTCTCTCTCTCATGCGCTGATGGTACATTGCTATTGTTAGACCAATTTTGCTCTACGGTGCAGTAGTATGGAGGACAGGCGTAAGGAAATCCACTTACCAGAATATACTGTTCAGAGTTAAGCATAAGACTTAAAAGGTTGTCGAATCACTGCAGYATGTTTCAAGCTGAAGCCTTTGCTATTGCGAAAGCCGCGGAGCTGGCCTATAATGCACCTGTAGGGAATACCAGAGTCAACATCTACTTGAGCAACCAATAAAGTAACTTCGTATTCACTTCTACTTGGTGCTAGCCGACAAAGGCATCGCGGGCAATGTAATAATCAGCGGGATTGCCAAAAATGGTGTGGGGATAATATTCGAAAACGTGATCAACATTTGGAAACTGTATACGATAATCTTGGCAGAAGCATGGAAAAGAAACTCAAAGCTCGATCTAGTGAGCTACCTGGGTGCAAAATTGTAAAATTAATGTGCAAAACGGTATATCGGCAGTACACAAATGTCTATTGGCACTCGATAGAAGAGACTGTACTTGTAGGAACATGATGGGAACACTAACTCGTCACTGTCTAGTCGGGTCAGTGATACCTCTAGTAAAAATTAAGCGAAAATATATTGTGCCAAACCTAAGCCGCAAATTTGAAAAACAAAAGTCTAATATAGTGAAAATAATTGCCTTAAATAGGAGGGGTTTGAAAATCTTTCAATAGTGGGTGTGCCCCGCCCTCTAATAAGTTTAATATATATTTCACCACCTACTCCCCTTATAACGGTTTTATAAAAATATACTAAAAGTGTGATAAATCAAAGAAAAAACGCATCAGAGGAGTGGCATCGCTCGCATTAAGGGGAAATCACGTATCTTACTTTGGGCTTACTGAACATTTTAACCAAATTCGGTAAATTCCATTTTTTGTATATTTTTATTATGGAAAGCGAACTAGTGCAGTACGAAATCAAACACTAATGAATAAAACTGGATAACGCTTTGCACAAATAGTGCCTCTAAAGTAGGCCACCGCAAGTTCAAAAATTGTGAACCCCAGAACCTTGGCTGACCTTTTATAAAAAATATCGTTCAATATGTGAGATACAAAAGTGAAATATGAAGAGAATCTTTTTTAGATAATAGTATGTAAAAAATCGGGTTAATACTTAACCCTCCATATAGACCTATATGTGAACTATCTTAATAAAAATGAGTGAGCGTGTTTTCCTTAAAACCGTGTATTCTTCTGCTTAAATTTAATACAATTAAAACTTGTCGAATCTCCTTATAACTAATATCAGAATTTTCACACATTCGGTTGACTTTACTCCATATACAAGGTGCGTTGCAAAGAAAATCTAGCGCCCACTATATGTCGTCTGGTTCGTTAGAATCTGCCATCTTTATTTCATGACATTTCATCGATTCTCAGTGAAGTTAGTGCGTTTTAAGTGTCAGTATGTTTGTGTTATCGGTGCGCAAATCAGCTTCGAACAAAGAGCCAACATTAAATTTTGTTCCAAATTTATACCGAAACGTTGCAATTGATGAAACTAGTTTATGGTGTTATTGCCTATCCTGTAGTAGAGTGCACGAGTGGCTTTAACGTTTTCAAAGTGGTCATATGGACATAAATGACGATCAACATGTGGGGCAATCAAAATCCGTGATCACCAGAAATTCCATCGAAACTGTGCATGAATTCACCAAAAATCAGCCGAAATCATCATTGAAATTCATGGAAATGGTATTGAACATCTCCAAACCATCGAGTTATCGCATTTTGAGGGAATATTTGGGCTTACGAAAGGTTGTTCCGCACCAATTGACTGACGGCCAAAAATTGCTCAGAATCCAACATTCGAAGGACGCTCGTGACCGATTAGTTGATATGACCAAAAATCACATTTTAACCATTAACCACTCTTTGTATTCTCCTGATATGGCACTGTGCGACTTCTTCCTTTTCGGAAAAATGCATTTGCCCATTGCGTTATGCAGACGTAGAGGCCATTCAAAAAGCTTGCACCGGCATACTAACGGCCATACCGGCCAACGAGCTAAAGCACTCCTTCGACATGCTTTTGTACCGTACAAAAAACTGAATTGAAGCATTGATTTTGCTGAAAAAGCCATTTGTTCTGTTTTTTAAGTCTGGTTTACTTTGGAACGCACCTTATGTAATGAAATGAAGCTCAGGGATTATCTCTTCTGTTATCAACATCTTGTAATGTTAAAACTTATCTCTCATATTTACTTTTTATATATGCTTATATTAGTGATGGTATATGAAGTACCTTAAAGAAACTCAGAGAGCAAGTGTTTTTATTTAAAAATGGGTCAATACTACCCTTATCTCTCATATACCGAATACAAAAATTTTAAACTTCAGGTACATTTATATATTGGTTAATATGTATGTATCAAAACATATTTTATCAAATTAACGGAATTTATAATACTGAATATACTATAGTTTAATGCGTAAAATATCTGAAATTATATAAAACTACGTATATTATTATTCCTAGAAGTCGTCGATCTATCCGACTGTCCGCTTGTTAAGGAACGTATTCCTTGTAATAGTAAAAATCCTAACAACCTTGAGTTGGAATAATTGAAATGCACTATCACTACAAAAAATAATCCTAAACAAACAAGTAAATTAAAGGATGAAAAAAAGTAAGCAAATATAAACAAAGAAATCTTTGGGATCAATCTCAACAACGACAACATCCACCAATCCCAATGGACGTGGATCGACTTTGTTAAAGAAAAACATCGAAAAATTTTAAATGACGGAATAACACAGCCAATAAGTCCAAAAAAGCACCGAAGGCAAGGCAAGCCATGAAAGGAAAATTATTGTTGAATTCTAGAAAATTAACGCTAATTCAAAACTAAAATATAAGAGAAAAGAAAAAATCATATGAAACACGAAAAACTAATTAGTATATAATATAAAAAGGTATTAATTTTCAAATAGCAGAAGCATCAAAAGTCAATTTGGCAGCCGAATTGGCGAAGAACAAATGTAGTAAATTTAACAACAAAAACGATTTCATTCATAAACGCAGGCGCAAATTTTACAATCGACTTCGCTTCATTCATAAAAACAGACGTCGTTACATCTCCCCGAGCATGCCTTTGCCTACAAGCGTCTTTTCGTGACGATGGCAAAAGCTAAAAATCATAAATTGAACAACTTTCTGATGCTTCTTCACAGAAAGAAGTCAGAAAAGTGGCAACAACGGAGTTGTCGATTTATAATATTTGTCCATTCTAAAATATTTTTCCTTGACTCGTTCGTTTATTTTTTTCGGCACAGCTTGGATTTTCTATCATCACACAAGTGCTGAACCAATGAGCGCGGCAGATATTAGAATATACACCTTCTTAGGGACACATGTATTGAGGCAGCTGCACAACTACATAACTATGTCCCTAAGAACGTGTGTATTTTAATATTTGACAGATGTCGTTTGCAGTCTGTCGTGCACAATGTGTTCAGCACTTGACTCTTTGACAAAACCCAAGTTTCGGCCACCTTGACAACGAAGATGCGAAAGAAGCGTGCGACACTTGTTATTAATTCAAATGTGACCTTATTTTTTGGGCACATATGTATATGGCTCGCATTTGCTTTCGTAAACATACAGAACAAATGTGCCAAAGAAATAATATATTATATGTACATATGCATGTGTCATAGAAATTCTATTGGTACAAATATGGAAATGATAATGAAATAATGCGAACAAGCATATTTCATGAAGGTCATGCTTTTTTGTAGACATTATGATATTCTTCAATATTGTTGTACATTATTTTGTTCTATCGCTAATAGTTTCGGCAGCGCATTCGACGAAAGACATTTTAAAACTCATTTTTCTACACCTTCTGTTACATTGTTCAAATTTTACCAAGGATCCCTAATTTTTTCAAATTGAAGTGTAGCCTATGTCAAATTGGAAGAATGCAGCATTCTATTGGTGAAAGAATTTTTTAAATCGGCCCAGTACTTTTTGAGCCTATTCATTACAAACATACAAAAATAGGTAAAAATCTTTCTCTTTATAATATTAGTGTAGATTAATCAAACACATACATTACTAATTATACGCCGACTTCATTTTAACAGAGGAGAGTTAAGGATCGTATTCCTTATAATAGTAAAAAACCTCAAAACAACCTTGAGTTTGAATACCACAACAACCGTATCTTAAAACAAAGCAAATGTTTTAAGCAAACAATATATATGTAAACAATTCTAAACAAATAATACAATCTGTATTTAAACAAACTCTCAACTAGTAATAAGTAAACATACTACTTAGAACAAATAGAAGTAAGAAACATGTAATAAGTTAATCCTAAGAGTATAAATAAAGAGTCCATACTTCTGCAAAGTTATAAATATATATTCTTTTGACTCATTCTGGTAAAAATTAACTCGAGCAACAGATAAGTAAGAAACGGGATATCTTGATGAAGAATGTTCCGGGCATTCTGATACTTCCGTCGACAAAAAAGTGATGTAATCGAAAATCTATAAAGTGTTATAACTAAGCCATAAATTTAGATACACAAATGTATGAAAGATAACAGTGTAAGAAAGGCATTAGTGTGTAACAAAGTTTCAGAAAATTTAGTTTATTTTGGAAAATATTAACCCTTACCGTTAGCCCCATATGCCCAAAACCATGATCGTGCATATGATCCAAGCCCCATAATGCTTGTCTTATGTAGTATGCAATATCTCTTTCAGTGTAGTAGTTTCGCTTAAGTAAATTGTCCTTAACCAGTTCTCCACCAGCTGCTAACTCAATAATTAAGGTAACATTTTTATCAAGGTCATAAGCATCATGTAGTTGAATCAGATTTTTATGATTGAGGCCATTCATTATTTCTAACTCATTTAACATGAACGGTCGTAATTCGTGTCTACCATACATAATTTTCGCGGCGTAGTTATCACCTGTTGCACGTTCAACCGCGTGGTAAGTGATTCCTTGTGTACCACGTCCTAATTCATCACCGATATCATATTTATCATTATAACGGTTTTGTTTCGCTCGAATGTATGGCAATCTTCCATATGTTTTATAGATATATTTGTCTTCATTATCCTCTATATGAAGCATCACAGATGTGCTTATTGATCCTGCCACATTGCGGGCACAAACCGAATATAGACCCTCGTCTTTAATTATTGCATCATTAATTGAAAGTACATAAATATTTGGCTCATAATAACTAGTCTGCAACGAAACAAGAAAATTTTTACGGAATTAATGATAATTTAGAAACTTTTCCATTTTGTATACAGACCTTTATTCGGGCATTGTCAGCCAAGGGTTGCCAGTCTTTATACCATCTGATTTCTGGTAATGGCTCACCAGCAATATGAGCTTCTAAGCGACCATTTTTTCTCATCATTATATAAGTTTCGTCAGGACGCTTAAGGAAGCGTGGATAATCAGCTATCAATAATTTTACTCTCTGCCTAGCTTCCCCATATTCGTTAGTAGCAACGGCTTCGTACCATCCAACATCTCGCTCAAGCATCCTTTCCGCAAATAATAGAAATATCTTGTGTTAGAAACTTTGTTAAATGCAGGGTGGAAATTTCTTAGAACTTAAAAATTCATATACTTGCTCTTCGATAAAAAATAGACTTTTCCAAGCTTAACTATAATTTTCGACATATTATAACATATAATTAGTATATACATATACTATAAGTCGATCCTGAAAGTAGTTCTATTTTTAAACAATTATGCATGTTGGTGCATCTAATTTAAAACTTATTTTAACCACAATGTTTCTATATTATCTAGTAATAACAACTTAAGGAAGTAAAATTTTTCTAAAAAACAGAAGTGAAGATAAAAATATTCATTAATTGGTCAGAAATAGTATTATTTCACTTTAATTTTTGTCTATACTATTTAATTTGTTTAAAATTATTTTCACTTTTTTAATATTAGTTGGCTCTCACTTTTTTATAACATGTTAGTACTGAGCTGTATCAGCCTAACTAAACTAAAACTAATCGAGATAGAGTTACATGTACATATATATCGGGTAGTCGTAAAAGTATTTTCGTATTTTGTCAATATATCATCACCTGAAATGAAAAATAACGTAACAACATTTGCGGAAATTTACAATGGCATGAATGAAACACGAATTAAAATGGAACATGAGAGAAAAATTTAATATTGGTTAAAACTGGTTCATATCTGAGCGCAGAACCTGAAAATGTTGAACATATGTAATATTATGTATGTATGTAATTTGAAGTAATGGAGCGTAATCAATAAGACACTCAGTTTCGAATTTTACGATGATACGTTATTTTGCATTTCAGGTGACTATATGTATGTCGTCGCTACCAATAAAGTGTTGGAAAGGTGAGATTTTAAGCATCATTCAACCAAAAAAATGAAATTCGAGGAAGTTGAAAAAAATTACAGTTTTCAAAAATGTCTCTAGCAGGAAAATGGCAAAAAGAAATCGACTAAAATGGTACATATTTGTTTATTTACTTATTAAATATAAAAAAAATAAGTTGAAGTTTGATTAGAAATACGAAAAGACCTTTTCGACTACCGAATATATACCTTAATTAGCGAGACGAGTCGAAAATATGGTGCTCCCTAGGACCGGTATTGCAGATTGGCGGAATCGGAATAAGAGTCCATACTTCTGTAAAGCTCAAAACATATTCTTTTGACTCATTTTTACTTCTGGTAAAAATTAATTCGCGCAATAGATGACTTGAGTAAGAAACGGGATATCTTGGTGAAGAATGGCATTCTGATACTTCCGTCGACAAAAAAGTGTCGTAATCGAAGATCTTAAAATGTTATAACTAAGCCATAAATTTAGCTACACAGATGTATGAAAGATAACAGTGTAAGAAGGGCATTAGTGTATAAAAAAGTTTCAGAAAATTGAGTTTATTTTGGAAAATATTAACTCTTACCGTTAGCCTCATATGCCTTTTTACTGTATGGAACAAATATTGTTTATATATCTCATTGTTTGTTCTATATATCATCACTTAAAAGTCAAAAATTTTGAAATTTTAATTTCTTGAGGATAACCATTGATGGAGATCGTAGTACAAAGTTTTAAGTTTTTGGCATAATATTTATTATTATTTTGCATTTTTATTATTTTATATTGTTTTTACTTACTCATAAAAACTTGTGAAAGGTAATGTTGCGTTAATTTGAATTTTAGGTGAGACCGTCCTGAGTAGTGAACCAACAGCACATTTCTTTCTACTAATAGGCCGATACACTATCTGTCGTTGCATGCTTATAATCTATCATGAGCCAGCTTTTTTGTTAACACAGAAGCATATAGTATAAATAGATTTTTCGTGAAAAGTTTTCTGATTGTATGCAAAGTGCTATCCAAGTGCTGAATTTGTGCCGAGTAAGTAAATGTTATGCGAAGTCATTGAGTGTTTTCAAGCTATTTGCCGAGCCAATATTGGTTCATCTTTATTGAGATTGTGAATATTTTGTTGCACACATCTTTAAAATTGCGTCATGACTGGGTTGTGAACCATCTCGGTGGCAGTACCGATTTCTGTCAATAGACAACTTGATCGTAAAGTTTTTTTGATGTGTGTTGTTCACTTTTACTTTAAATATTCATCATATTCAAAAAATGGAGTTAAATCGAGAACACTGCCACGCGTTGTTGCGGAATTGGTTCTGTGCGCAATAGTGGGACCAGCACATGGTATGTTGCATGAACATTTCAGTGTTTCAAAATATTTGTTCACGGTGTTCACACTTCATGGTTCACGGCAACTATTTATCGAACGCTCAAAAAAAAGACCCACCAAATGCCGTTAATCGAACAATTATAAAATGCCATAACTGAGCAACAAATTAAGATACAAAATTGTAATTTCGTACAGCGTTTTGAAGTAGAGAAGGGCATCAGTGGGTTTTTGATAAATTGAACTTGTCCCCGACTCATTAAAGCTATATCAACCAAATTTGCTGAGGATAAATATTTTTGCAATGTCAATCGACGGTCTGAAAATGCTTACTTCCCATATAACGGTTATGTTGGAAACTACAAATGTGTCAGAAGCATTAAATTTGAACTACTATAATATGTGTTTAATATTTCTTGGTTTAAACCTCATATCTGTAATATGGTGTCATCTCGTCGATATTTTCCGCATATATAATACATTGTCTATATAAAATTTCTCTTTTTTGATAGGTTAGCTTGATTTGAATATAAGTATTTCGGATATCTAGCAAAACAATGAAACTAAGTGAGCACATCACTTATAATATAAATTATACTAATAAAATACAAAATATGATGGTAACCGATTCCCATTTGTTGAATAATGTATATTGAATTCTCACCCAACATTTTTGAATTCCAAGGATAAACATATATGTGCATGTATTGTGGTATGCTAAGAAAACTATGTCAACGGCATTTTGAAATTTGTTCCAAAGCAATTGGTGTTTTGTACTACAAAAGATTTCAGGAAACCATTGGTCCCATCGGTCGCTATAAAGTTTTGTCATTTTAGAAAGCTGTGTGCACAATGGATACCGCTAACAATGGAACAAAAACTCATTCAAATGCGACTGTCTCAGCAACATTTCGAGCGTTTTAAAAAGGATAGTGATAAGTGATAAAGAAGATAACACCATGGTCCTGAATCAAAACAAGAAGCTAAAGAGTGGTGTAAACCTGATTGTTTGGCTTGGAAACAAGTTCGTGTCCGGAAATCGGCGAGAGGAATTTTGTTTGTAGATTACTTGCAAGTTGGTAAAACAATTAATTCTGAATATTATAACAACCTTTTTAACCAGTTGAAGAAAAAAAAATCGTTAAAAAATAACAGATTTTCAGGAAAAAATCCTTTTTCATCAGTACAATGCATCATATTTGGCTCCCAACAACTTCAATTTGTTTCCAGAACTGAAAAAATTTATGCATGGCAAGCATTTTTCAACGGCCGTTGAAGCGTATTTTGCAGACCTTCTGGATTTTCACTTCAGTGATGGGATCCACAGATTAGAGTATCGTACGGTATTAATGAGATTATACTGAATAATAAAGTGTATTTTGAACCATAAAATTGTGTTTTTCTTATCAAACGTTATTCTACTCCAGAATTTTGAAAAATTCGATTTTTTTTCATATATTTAAAGTTTAGACCCTTAAGAACATATCCTCCAAAGGATTTCTAGAAAATTAAAATTATTTTAAGAGCTGCAGTTACTTTAGTGACGCAGTACCTAGCGCACTAATAAATGACTTAGACTGCCTGAAATTTGACTCACTTTTTTAAACGCGTTTTTCTCGAAACTAATTTTTTCCCAACGGTACCGGCATTATCTCAAGTTCTATACAACTTGAAATGTGTGAACCTTCTTTATATAATCCTTTATCGTTCCTACCAGCATCGTGGCAAAATTTTTGTTTTTAATATTTTAAAAAAATTCAGTAATTAAAAAAAAACGTAAAAAATTATTTTTATTTTCAGGCAGTCGTCATTTTTCAAAAAAAAAAAACTTTTCGTGTGTTCTGAGGTAGGGATTGTAACAGCATCCTTACTGAGTAAGAATTTCTTTTGATTTTTTTGTTTCAGACCCCAGGAGAGTCAGGATCAATGTCACCAGGATGAGTAGAAGTAAGTAAGTAGTAAAATATATTTTTTGGTTTTTTTAAGTACAATTCAAAAAACTGCCCAAAATTTGATTTCTAGACTAGAATAAGCGAATTGAACCAACACCACTATGTGAACAATAATCCGATACCATGATTTCGACGCCGCCAGTTCAACGATTTTTGTTGTAAAACCGGCAATTATATATTACATCTCATTATATATTTTAAGTTAGGTGAACGCCTAAAGCTTATACTACCAAATAACTAAACTTTGGATTCATTCTAACCACAATATGTTTCGCCATTTAGCCACGTGTCGGGAGAGATGCTCTTTTGTAAATTGTATGAGGGCTTCGGCGTGTTTCTTTTTGAGTAGCGGTACTTTCGTGAGCTTCTGGCAAATAATTTGTTCTGCGCCAAACGCCTACGATTAATTTTGCAGTAGCATACTATATTGCGGTCAACTACAGTGGATCTTTTATTTTTATTTCTATAAATTAAGGCATGTCCTACCCTTTGAGGAGAGGATTTTACGATTTCTTGGATCCTTTATAAGATTTTTCTAATTTTTTCAATTTTTTTATCGTTTCCCGCTTTTCCTTTGTACAATGCATTCCTCTACCCAATGGAGAACCCACATACCAAGTTTCATCGAGATATCTCAATTTTTACTCAAGTTACAGCTTGCATGTACGGACAGACAGACCGTCAACGGGATTTTAACTTTTCTCGTCATCCTGATCGTTTATATATATGTATATAACCCTATATTTATTTCGCTTAGTTTTAGGTGATACGTTCAACCGTTAGGTGAACAAAACTATAAAATTCTGTAACGACTGGTTGCAAGGGTATACAAATGCGTTAACTTGGCTTGCACTTTAATACCCTTCATACAAAATATTCTATATAAGAACTTGATTGACATCCGAGTCGATTTTAATACCGCAATTTTTTATATAATTGTCATTTTTTTAATAGTCAGTTTAAATTGGCTTTTATTTTAGTCTTAGTTATTTTGTTGGATACATTTTTCCTCCTTGTCATCCTTCTGTTTAAGTGAAAGTCTAGATAAATTACGTAATTTTCTTGGGGTACTAAACATTTTTTCATTTTATTTATCTCACACATTTTCGGCCTTATTGAAATGCAACATGCTTCCATTTTTGTTCACTTTGCATTTATTCACCAGTTGAAATGACCTCCTTTATAAGTACACCTCATATTTTTTTAAATAAGACTTTAATGTTTTATAAAATTCGAAAGCTAATACGCGGTACTTCAAAACACGTCTATGAAATCGTGACAGATAATGAAACGTTGACTTACGCGCCTGTTAGGCAAGAACAGCCGAAAGTAACAACTGGACATATCACAACCATATCATTAGAACAACGCATAACAGTAAATTCTGAATGGTTCATAATCATTTACATGCTAGTTGTCTTTCAAGAAATTAGGAAAACCAAACGCCGAAAATTAATCACCAGGACGGAACGATTTCTTTTTATTTCCATACGTAAACGGTAAACTAATAGGCAACATTTTCAGACACCTAATGATGCGTTCAGAAGCAAGTTTTTGAGATATATCCATGTGAAAAGTGTATTGTGCAAGCGCATGTAAAAGTTTATAAATCTTAATGGAAAATATTCTGAAAATCGATTAAGCAATTTTTTATGATTAATATTTTTTTTGTCCTCTAATTCCGAAAAATACAGGGCAACCTACATAATAGGCAAAAGTCAACAACAGGATCGGAAGTTTTTGCATTAATCACTGTGACAGACTATCATAAGTGATAGACATGTAGTAACTAAACCATACTACGAACGAATACTAAATATTATATGTATGTATGTATGTATGTGTATACATACTAGCGTTACGACGTGAGCAATGTAGTATTTTGCTGGTAATAATTCTATCATATTTTATTGTGCTGTTTTAAGAAACGCACAGCTAAAATAGATAACGAACTCAGATAAAGCTTTTTTGTTAAAATGATTTATAAAATTAATGAATTTTTCTCACAATTTCTTTAATTTAAATTTTTTACAATTTTATGGCGGTTTTAATGGGAAATTTTAATTTTAACACATTTTCTCAATTACACACAATAACAAAGTTATTGTTTACATTTTTGAAATATCTATTGCCTATAAAACCCATAGTAGTAGTCAATGTGGAAAACAAAATACCATAGTAATTTTATTATGGTATTGTACATATATCAATAAAAGCAATCAATGCAAACATATCCACTTCCTTTTATTAAAATTTTACACATTTTGACTAACGTAAACCGTTTAAACCTGTATAAAAGTTTATTAAAATATGGTAAGTTCGAGAACACATTTCCATTTTATAAAGATAACGCCTCCACTAACTGTTATACTAGGATAACGTGAATAATATGTATGTATTATATGGAAGCTTCGATAACTCAATGTCCGATTTCACGCATTTCGGGTGTTAATCATAGCATATCTAAAATAGGAAGTTCACTTAATTTCGCTAAGACATCCTACTTACTGAGCAATATATACGGTACAAAGTCAACTGGAAATTTTAAATTCTGATGTTAAAGAAGAAACGACTGGCGCTGTTGTTAACTAGGCTATAATCTCGTAAGCGATTTCCACGCTAGTAAAAAAGAAGAAAAGATGGTAGGTATATGAGGTTGGTATAAAATTGCGCATTACTGAAATAAACTCGAGAACACTTTTTCATTCTCGCACACCAACTGATACGTTCCGCACTAAATCTGCTGGAGCAGCGCAAACCATAATATAATATATACCATATGGTATGAATAATTTCTTAGATCAAGGCAGACCGGTCCAAATAGACAAGTTAGGCAATTGCCTAGGGAGGCATTTTGTCAAAATTTCTTCACATATTTGATATTATTTTTATATATATGTATATATTTTTTTTTATATAAAACAGTTTACAAAATTACTTCATTTACTCAATATGTATATAATATACAAAAGTTTTTGGGAGTTTTTTTGATTCACCCTTAAGAAAGTGATAGGAAAAAGTGCCAATTAAACCAGCCCGCGTGACCGGCATGTCACTAGGTAACATGACCGTCACTGTTCTAACTGGGTACCCTGCCAACCACGGCTACCCTCTTGTGTGAAATATTTCAATACAACTACACATTTTTTCTCTATGCACYAACACCAACGCACATTTTCGGGTTATTTTTTGTTTACCTAAATGCGATGAAAAAAAGTTTCTTTCATTTCTTAATTTACTTGAATGAGTGAGAAGGAGAAAACATAATTATCAATAGTACCAAAAGATAATCCCAAAAAGGGTAATAAAAAACGAAGGATAATTGCGAGCCATTTGCAATTCTAGCGGGAAAAAGAAAGGTAAGTGAACAAATTTAGATATTTTAAATATATTTTAAATTAATTACTTTATGCCATTGCAGCATTAAATTAAAGTACATATTTTATCCAAAAAGGTAAGCAACATTTTGAAATAATTATAAATACATTTAATTAATTCCTATTTCTCTCTTTAGAAATCATCAATAGGTCTTCAAGCAGTAGAAGCAGAACAATTTTTATTTGTGAGTTTTTTGTTACATTTTATACATATATTATTGTACATATACTAAGTAGCTATTTAATTGAATGGCCAGTGCGGTTGGTCCTAATAATTTAATTTATAAAAATAACTATTGTGTTTAACAAGTGCGTGCGGTTAACAAATATTCGTATTGTATTATGGTCTTTCGGCCTGCACGGTGCTAAAATTATAAAAGAAAGTGTGTTTAAAGCGGCCTGTGCAGTGTTAAAATTATTTGTAAAAGAACGTGTGTATTTTAAGTTAAATAACTAATGTTTTTCTTAAAATAATGTTTTATTTCATCTTTATTTTATTATAATCTTCTTTCAGGTGTTTATCTTTTACAATATTTTTCCACTCTTTTATTTTCAGGGTTTAATAACCTTTATTTTATTTTCAGGTATTTGTATTTCACAATTTCTTTTATTTTCAGTATTTGTCTTTTACAATATTTTTTAACTCTTTTATTTTCAGGTTTTAATAACTCTTTTCTTTAATTAATCAGATGAAATTATTTTTTTAAATAATGTAAATTTTATGTAAATATTTATTAACAATAATAAAAAAAAAATTTTAAAAATTAGAAAGTTTAGTTTTAAATTTTAAGAAATTTTTAAAATAGAAATTAAAAAATGCAACCCTGCATCATCCGTCGATTGGGGATATTAGAGCAGGACAGATATACTTTTTTATATGACACTGCTGAATGAGCGCAACAAAGATGTATGATCACTTGTATACGTACGTGTGAGGATAGAATCTTCACGCGGCCTAAGGCACACTCTATGTTTACCCCCACGTTTACCCGCTGCTTACACACTGATTATCTGGTTTTTTACCCGCTCATGGTTGGCAGGGTGCATTGGTCGGCATGAGAGAATCTGTCACTGTGTTGGTGAGCACGAAAAAAAGTAACCCAGTGAGAAATTGGAATTAGAATTAAGAAAAAAATATATATTTTTGTCTTTAAAAAGACATTTTCGTTCTTTTTCATCTAAATAATTAATAGTATAATGAAAATTAACAAAATGTATTTTAAGGATATGTTCCCTATTATCTTCAAAATACTTGGAACATAAAATTCATTGCATGGCACCAAAGGCATTTAGAATCATAAAATATTTCTCGCTGGGTGGTTTTGCGCTATAGTCTTGCGCAGGCATAATGGGATGCCCAACTTATTCCAGTGTGAGAGCGCCTCAAAATAAGCGTTTTTTATAACATTTTCCATTATGGCCAGATCGCACCAAATAAGAATTTTTGAACATTTCAAATTGAAATACGAAACTACTTAATTAGTTTTTTATGATTTTGTGGTATATTAAAACAATTGATTTTCGATATTTCGTTCTTTACTTAATAAGGTGAATTAAGCCTGTTAGTTCTCAATTAATAAATGTTTTTAATCATTTGTAATAGAAAATTAATTCTATTATGCATCAAATTACAAAACGTGTTATGATATATATTTAAATTACCCATTTTCTTTCATTTTCATTGTTTTAAATTTTTATTAGCGATCTTGAACGGCGGCAATAATTCCTCCGTTCACATACATTTTTGGTATAATTTCAATCTGGCCGTTCCACTCATTCCAATTGCAAAATGTGAAAACCTACCCAATCCAGTCAACTCTCAAAGTTCCGTAGGTGAGCGGCTCTCACATTTCCAGTGACAGCAGAGTTGGGGATCTCTTTATCTCTGGTCTTGTGCGATGTTAATTCGTTACTGGCTCGACAACGACTGAACGATAGAGCGTAAGCGTACGTGTGAAGTTAGTTTGCAAAATTTTGCTATGAAATGCCGACCACTGATATAATATCTCAAAGGCATAGTTTCATATTCCTGTTTTGCCATTATTGATACTATATTGTCTTCAATCGGTTGCAGCTAAGATCATCAAGTTACTAAAACTTTCGGATTTTTATTAAATATTGCTCAACTGCAAAGTTTTATATACATAGTCATTTATGAACATTCTTGAACAAAGTACGAGCTATTGGCAAAAAAGAGCTTTCGTAAAACTACACCAAATTATATTTGTTTTAACCAATTACTAGATAACATTCTTAATTTCTTTACGGCAATGCGGGTGTTGGTAACACCTCCTGTGTCCGTAACTAGAGAAAGCAGCTTCTTTAATTGAAACATTAAAAAAATTATCTGCTATCAGTTTGTTGAGAAAGACTAACAGGCTTGGCAACATTATAAGTTGAAAATTAAATGGCACAAACTGTAAACAATAAAACAGTTGTGTCTAATTTTTACAAATTAAAAGAACGATAATATTGGTAGTCGAAAAAGTCTTTTCGAATTTTGTCAGTAGATGTCGTTGCGGTCGTATATCTCCAGTGATACCAATCACATATAGTGTTGGAAGGGTGAGATTTAATGTTTCAAAAAATAATTAAATTCGGGGAAGTTAAAAAAGTTGAAAATAATGAAGAAATTCGCTATATTTCGAAATTTTCATATAAATAAATATAGTTAAAAAAAACTAAAAAAAAGCATATCAAACTAAAAAGTGACAAAAAATTATTTTTCACTTTTTAGTTTGATATGCTTTAAAAGCGTGTTTTTTTTTAGTTTTTTTAAACTATATTTATTTTTAAGTTTTTAGTTTGATGTGAGAAACCCCAAAATTATTAAAATATGAACTATGATGTAGTATTGGTTAAGTAAATCGATAATTAGGCAGCATTTGAAATCTACTCGTAACCTTTCATTAACTTATTGTTATATTATTTGCGACCAAGTTCTATTGACGACTTTACGAATTATTACTTCTTAAGCGAATCATTTCTTCTAAAGCTTCACTGTTAGATGGGGTTTCACCTATAAACTTTGAACAGTCTAGTTCTTCAATTCGAAGACCGTCCAAAGATCTACAACGAGTAATAAAATAAGCTTGTCTGCAGCAAACAGTCGAGAGCCCAGATAAATTACTGCATGTTCTACTTACAACTTTGCATCTTATGCACGGTCGACGCCCAACTCGGTATGCTATTTAAATGTCACAAAAACTAGTTTAATATAGATGATGCATGCTTTTAAGCGCATCTTTTTGGTGAGCTGCTTACACTTAATATCGCCTTCCTACAGTGTCGCTCAAATATTCTAGGTTTCAGTAATACTTAAAAAAAAAAGTTACAAACATACATACATACAAGTGAAGCTAATAAAAGCGTATTAAAAACAGAAGAACGCCAAGCAAACCACCAATGAAATTTGTGAAGTTAACGGAGACGATGTTGTATCAGTTCATGTAGCACAACAATGGTTCGCTCGCTTTCGTTCTGGAAATTTCGATATTACAGTGATGGAATAATATCTTTAGCGGAAAAATGGCAAAAAGTATTTATTACTATAAATATAAAAAAATAAGTTGAAGTTTGATTAGAAATACGAAAATAATTTTTCGACTACCCAATATATATTAAAATAATATTAAAAGTTATGGCTCAGATACGGTTTTCAACCCAACTGAATTTTGGTTGAAGTTTTGAAATTCGGTATTATCGATATCAACTCATGGAGTGTGAAAAATTTGTTTAGCCTCACGGGAAAAATTCCGAAACTGAACGAAGCAAGCTACAATTTGAAAACAGCAAATATAATATAACATTAAGGGACTGTAGGAGACGTTTTAAACATAAAGAATTGGTATAATATACTATTCTTAGGAACTAAAAATTAAAAACGTTTTGCTTCTCTTCAGATATTTGTATTTTATCTGCTACGAAGAAAAAGGGTGTTCATAACTTTTAAAACCTTCTTAACAACCATAGGTTTCGTGGTATGTGCCAGCTCAAAGTTAAAATGCATTCTACTTTCGTCAGCAAGGAAACGGAGAGTTTGTGGTAATGCACTTTCATATAATTAAAAAAAAAAATAAATAAAATGCTTCCTATTTTAGATGAAAACTACTTATGAATCTGTCAGAAGCCTTGTTTAAAAGCCATTTAATTTTTAATAAAACTTTGGCTTGTTTGATTTTAGGGAGTTCAAATGGACTTGACTGATCACTAAAGTTTTTTCTTATGCGCAACACCAGCCTTTATATTTCTGACACGGTAATATTAGTCAAAACTTGTGATCATTTTAATAATTATTCACCTTTTCGTGGGGAATAACTGAATTGAATTGTTTTTATTTTTCGTTTACAAATACATATGTATGTATATCAAATAATAAATATACATATGTACAGCGCACGCTCGCTAATGTGAACACTCTATAGTTCGAACACCCTATAATGTGAACAGACTTTTTTATGCATTGACTACTCTATAATGTGAACAAACCCAAAAGGCTCTATAATATGAACCAAAGACGTTAAAGTATTTGAATGTAGTTTACACAGATCTCAGCTAATTCTGAATTTGGGGAATTTCAATTTTGCAATTTTGTATTCGCGTGGAGTGTTTCGTTTTAGATTTTCTGTTAAAAATGAATTCAAAAAAACCCCCTTTTTTGACATTGAAGCAAAAAGCTGTTATTCTCGATTCTTTAAAAAGAGGCTAATCTATGCCGTTCTTAGCAAAGAAATATAATGTTGCTAAATTAACAATTTGTGGAATCAAAGCAAAAAACAAGTGATTTTAAAGTTCGTCAACAACACATACTCGGGACCTGGACAAAGAAGAACTCTGCGTCCTTCAGAGCTGCCCAAAATGGAGAAAGCTCTTTATCATTGGTTTATCAAAATGCGGAATAAAAACTGGCCAGTAAGTGCCTTAATGTTGAAAGAAAAGGCCAAAGTACTGCTTGCACAAGTAAAGGAAAATGAATCTAACTTCAACGCTAGTGATGGAAGGCTTCAAGGATTTAAAAAAAGGTACGGTATTCGACTGCTGCAAATATCAGGCGAAAAACTATCTTCGCTGCCTCAGCTCGTGGATCCATTTAAGGAAAAACTTAGAGCTAAAATGGCCGAACTGGAGCTGTGTAACGACCAGTTATATAATGCTGATGAGTCAGGCTTATTCTGGAAACTTCTGCCAGAAAAAACGTACGTGTCCAGTATGGAAAAGAGAGCACAGGTGAGGATTTATTTTGTATTTTGTTAACTTTTTTCTTCTAAATTTGTTTTTTAGGTAACGTCATTTTTAAAGGAGAAAGGTTTGCCAATTAAAGCTCTACTCCTAACCAACAACGCTCCTTCTCACTCAAATGAAGCTCAGCTGGCAACGGAGGATGGACAAATTTTGGCAATGTTTATGACACCAAACGTTACTCCCCTCATCCAACCAATGGATCAAAATGCCATAAGGACCACAAATTTGCATTACAGAAACAGCCTTTTAGCCTCAATAGCAGCTACAAACTCCAATTTCGATTCGATGAAACAAATTACTTTACGAAGAGCTATAAATCTTTTGGATGTCGCTTGGAGTCGTGTCAGCGAAGTAACATTACCTAATTGCTGGAAAAATATTTTAAATTTTACGGGAGATGATGACGATCCCGAAGATAGTGTTCCGCTCGCAGTTTTAAAAGAAAAATGGGGAGCTGAACTTCGCGCCTTGATGAGCAATACCGTCGATCTCTTTAACAGTTAGAATGCTGAAGTTTGTTCGTTTTCGCAGAATCGCACAAAGATATGAAGGTTATTGAAAATGATTTTCTTATTAACCATTTTAGGCTGAATTAACGCTACCAGGCCTTCATGAATGGAACGAAGATATTGAAGATGCTAATGCAAATGACGAGCATGAAAAAGAAGACGATTCCGATGAAGGCAGCGTATCGGAGGTAGAGGAGAAAATTAAGCGGACTGAAGCAGTTGAAATTTTCAACAAGTTCATGAAGACGTCGATCCAGATGATGAAAATGTACTAAGACGTCTAACAGAGAAAGCTGTGCTCCAACTTTTAAAAACACAGAAGATACCGGAAAGGATGACTGATTTTTTCAAATAAAACTTACATTTTGTATAATATGTGTTACGTAAAAATGTATATGTAATAAAAACATGAATAAAATGTGAATTCCAATATATAAATACGTACTATCCTATTCATTCCATAATGTGAACACTTTCGATAATGTGAACTGCCTTGGCTTTAATTAGGTCAGATTATCGAGCGTGCACTGTATATGTGACCTGGTCTACGGAAAAAAGCTTAGGTGTCAAAAAATCAATTTTCACTTTTTAGTTGATTCGGATGGAAGATGAGATGCTTTTTTTTTTAACAGCTGTTTCCCAGAAAACTAGTTTTCGCACGTTAGCTCCCTTTTCGTAGACCAGGTCACATATAGTGAAATATTCATTTTTCAGGTTTGCAACATTAATGAAAATATACTGCAACGTCTCGTAACAAAAAGAGTTGGGTTGCTTTAACTTCAATTGTGTTTCTCCTTTTTAATAAAATTACCTTAATAACTTTTAAAAGTTATAAATTTTATTGTCATGGCAAAATATGCTTAGAATTGGCGCAGAATTAGACATTTGCTTAGTCTTCGGTCGGACCTGCCTGGATTTCACATTCCGCTTTAAGGTGGCCCCACTGTCCAATTTCTACATCGATTCTTGTGAAGCGCTTCCAAACCTCCCCACCCACTTTTACATCGATTACTGTAAAGTAACTCCGAACCACGTTGGTCCATTTATGTTTCTGACATATTTATTTAGTCGGTAGTCACTCCTCATGAAGCCAATGAGCACGTAAACAAATTTTTTTTTACCATTTAGCTATTTCTGCTCTAATTATTGCGTGGTTTGATGGGCGAACAGAAAAACATATTCGACAAACCGACATTTACCTGAAATTCAACTTACGCATTAGAAGATTGTCATAAGCTGTAATGCGACAGGTAATAGAGGCATGAAAGAAGTTACACAAGTTTTTGAAAAAATCAACGAAGAACTAAACCAATAACTGAATTTTTTAGTCTTCTTTTAAAAAGAATTAATTGACATAGCAAAGAGCTGTCGCATAGATTAGATGCCTTCCATATGCAACTTATAATATTGTTTATTAATTAAAAACTAGTAACTGTGTTATGAATTAAAAACTACTAAATTAAAAATGTAGGGCTATAAAGCTTTTTTTTATAACCGCGCAAATTTACGAAACTGCGAAAAGTATCAGCGAAATTGTAGCAAAGGGACGAGTAACGTCACTGTAAGGTGGTCAGGTATTCGACTAACTTTATTTGCACAATTCTCCTCCTTAAATAATATTCTATACAATATTTCGATACCGCTTAATATGTACATAATTCCGCTTTTAGGTACTTCTAACAGTTCATAAAAGTTAACGCTATCGCATCTTCATATATAATTTAGTTATTAAAGAGGAATATAAAAATAGGAATGCAGCGTTGTAATATGCTGCTTACATATTAAACTGAGTACATGCTAAATAGGATTAACTAATGTGCACAAATAAACATACGTGTAATTGCGTGAGCGAAACATATCATTAGTAAAGTGTACAGAGCAAATGCAAGCAAACACAATGTAAATACAATTGTTATGTGAGGAACACAATGCTCGCGATAGACTGCAGCAGCACGACAGTGAACTGAAAATGGCGTTGTGAATCCTACTTCATGAACCTTTGTGAGAGGGCAGCAACATAACAATGGCCGGCATGTTCACAAAACAACGCAGTTGTCCATTTTGCATGTACACGATTTCGTTACCTCGCACTTCAATGAAATTTTAATATTTTGTTGAAAGTGAACGTTTTTATGCAAAAAATAAGTAAATAGGTAAATTTATTCGTTTTTCGTTATTCGTTTCAAATTATCAATTGTTATTACAAATGATGTAACAAAGCTATTTTATGCTTTTATTTGAAAAATAACGTCAAGTTTGTTAGAKCTGTGAATAATTTTACATTTTACATATTAGTGGCATCCCCATTCTTCCTCATTTCTCTATCTTCCATTCTACTGTCAACTCTACTGTCGTCCCACTGTCGTTGGCACATATAGGATCAAATTGAATTTAGCGAGAACGACATTTGTCCGCCTGCAGTCGTGTAGTCGTGCAGCTGTCAAAATAGGTCCGTCCATAAGAACGTGTGTATTTTAATATTTGACAGATGTCGTTTGCAGTCTGTCGCGAGCATTGTATTCCACACATTAACTGTATTGAGGTGAATGACTCCTACTGCTTAACCTTGAATATTAGGCAAATAAGAAGTAGAAATAGCAAAAATATATAAGAACATATGGTTGAAGTATGCAGTGGTTTGCAATCGGTGACCCAACAAAAACCTTATATATGTTAATTTGAGATGTTCCTAAACTTAACTCGAAATTACCGTCGAATATAATTATTTATAAATAAGTATACTATTTTTAATACTTGGACTTTAGCAATGGTATCATTGCTCAAATGTGATCGAGTGAGAACAACAACTGCGTTGTCACTACGGAAGGGAGCACGTCAGTCACATTAAAGAATTTACTTACTTATTTATGAAGAGAGTTGCTTGGCCATTTCGTGTATAGCTGTAGTCAAACCTCCCTCCAGATTCTATCAGTGTGTCATCAAAATAGTATGTCATCTTGGGTTTTGGATAACCATATACAAACCACATTAACTCGGTGTTATGATTTTTGACTCCATAACTGCAATCGTTTTCTCGTCGTAAAAATCTGTCAATGAAAAATTTTAAGAACAAGAATAATTTCAACTTGGCGTAAAAGATAAATGCAATTTATTCTCTATTTGTATTTTGGAACAATTTAAAAAATTCTATGTTCATTTTATACAATGTTATATACATGAAGGCAGACTAAAAAGCTTTTGTTTTTCATTTACCGATCATACCAAAAGCTTTTAATGCTGCGAATTATTTTAAAAGTTTAAAAGTATATATACCAAGTAACGATCATTGACTTGTAATGCACTGCGGTAGATGAATGTGTAAACCAAATTAAAAATATATTTAATGATTATGATAATAAAATCGAAATAACATTTTTTGTACAAAAATGTACTTAGTATTTGTAGTAAGCTTTTCTCAAAATTCCAATGTATTTTTCGGCATTCATAGATCCTTTTGAATAATACCAAACTTAGTTTTAGCCCCCCACACCATTAAATAGGGCGAATACTTTACGATGCACAAAACACAGCTCTTTCGTAGGGTCCAAATAAATTAAACTTGGATTCGTCGCAAAAAATAACATTTCCCCAATCTGTTAAATTCCATGTTTTGTGTGACTTTGCCCACTCTAGTCGTTGTTTCCTCGTTCGTGCAATGAGAAGTATCTTTTCGCTCTCGTAATCCAAGATTATTCAAGACATTCTGCATTGAACTTGTAGTTATTTTTACCCCAGTGTTTCCTAAAATGTTGCATTGATTGTTCCAGCATGTTGAAAGCGATCACTAACGCACTCCGTTTAATTTGTCGTTCGTGACGAAGTTTTACTTTTTTCGGGCGTCCACTGCCCTTTTTTCGAGCTAATGAATTAAAATTCGTATAATTTTTAGTTATATTGCGCATGCTCCAGTCACTTAAGCAAATTTCACGAGCTATTTGACGTTTGTATAATTTATTTTTAATAAGGCTACTATTTCTGCTTTATTTTCTATTGACAACACCAGGTTCAACTTTGCTTACTTTTACAACTTACTTATACGAAAATACCGCAAATACTGAAACAAACACGTGCGGTGGCTAATGGCATTGTATAACCCTACAAGTAACAAAACAATCAGCTGTTTTCCAAGAATTTTTCACAGCTGAGATCACCTGATCGAAATCTGCCTTTTTTAGGCACAGAGATRTAATTAAAAGAAATGTAGTAGATCAACTTTTTTGTGAAAAAGTATTTGTAACGGAAAACATTAATGAAAACTTTCAAGAATATTTTTGAAACAAAAGTTTGTTAGATATTTATTGCTCTTCCTCACCTCCTCTGAGGTTGCAATGTAGGCGCGCTACCGAACTTTTTTGGGTGTTCGGTTCCCCAGGAGGCCTATTTTCACCCTTTTTTATATATACAGCTTTAAATCAATCTATTGTACTTATTATAAAAAATATGACAAAACAAAAATAAATATATCAAGTACAATTCATGAATACTAATTACATTAAAAATATAACTGGAAACTATTTAAACAAAAACCAAAATAAATATAAACAAATCAGGTACAATTCAATTGTAAACATTAACAATACAAGCCATAACAATCGGCTTGTGTTAATTTTAACATAAACAAAAATTAATATAAAAAATCAGGTACAATTCAGGAACAACAACAATAATATTCAAAACAATCTACTAACTAATAAATAATACTTACAAAATATTCTAAATAACCCAACGCGAAAAAATTATTAAAAACCCTATCAAAGGAATAGTGGTGGAAAGAAGGGTCCTATATCTGGTACACGAAAACACTTAAAAAACAAAAAATAATTGATAATAAGCGTACAAACCTAATCGCTAAAATTCACATTTCAAATTCACAGATCAAGGTAACTATTGAAATAAATATTTTTTTTATAAAATTGGAAATATTTAATAATATATTGATGCAATAATTAATATTTTGGACAAAACTGATTAAATTTAATATTTAGGAATTTAAATAATCGAAAAATATTTGAATAATTTATAAAAATATTGTTAATGTTATAAATTTTAAAACCTAACACGGCAACACACTATAGCAGATTTKAGGCATTTGAACGTTTTAGTAGTAGAATATTTGGGGGCAACCCGTACCAAGTGACTAATTAGTAGCAGAATATTTGGGGGCAACCCGAACCAAGTGCCTAATTTGTAGTAGAATATTTAGGGGCAAGCCGTACCAAGCGCCTAATTTGTAGTACATTTTTGCGTATGTGTTAGTGAAAAATGAAGGATTGGTAACTTGTAGGTTTATACAATGGGCTAATGGTTTTAGAAAAAACGGTAAACTAATGTAGTCACATAACAAAAAAGCCAAATAAGGCAAATAGCGAATTTTAAGTAAATAATGACAGTTCAAATTAGGAATATTAGAAAATTCAAACAAATTTTATTAACATTTCTTTTATTGTATTATTGCGAAAAAATATAAAACCAAACGGAAAACGGTAATTAATATATTTGCCAAATGGAAGGTGGAAATACGTTGTTGTTTTGTATTTTTGTGGCGATAACTTTGGCCCTCTCTATTCGTTTATACTGAATTTATCGGGAAGCACACAACTTCCTATATCACTCAAGGAATGTTCACAGTTAATGGAACTTCATTTTAATTACACGTTTTACACAAGCATAAATTCTTAATATTAAATACCTATGCCGAGGTTAATAAAATTTAATCGCCAAATTTTCGAGAAGTTTTTGATCTCTGCTGTATTGAATCTGTGTTAACGAAAAAGTATTGCGCAGGAGCGCTTTTGTATTGAATGAGGATTATCGAGCTGATGTAGACGGAAAAAAATGTTTTAAGTTATACGGATATTTGACATTTTTTCAGCACCTTCGAGTAATATTGGGCTATGAGTATTGACAGATCGAGCTCACATTTGGCATAGTAATTAAGGACAGTCCTATAATCTTAGTAAAATATATTTTTTGAAATATCGTTTATCCGTGGAATTTTAACTTCCGGGTACTTTTTTGTCACAATGTAAATTAATAACACACAAATTTGCTTGTAATCTATTCCCGGATAGTATGCATGTTTGGATTTTTTTTCTCGTAGGTAGCTTGACTTAAAGTATATACTATATATTTCAATAATCCCTTTCACTTTCCTTTAAAAACATTTTTATTTTTGTGTTTAGTTTGCACACACTTCTTCACTTTCACAACTATTATAGTTTTGTTCACCTAACGGTTGTACGTATCACCTAAAACTAATGGAAACTTGGTGTGCAGCCATCCCCAAAAATCGCCATCAGGGGATAACCCTGCTGACTCCCCATAAAACGGTACTTCCAAAACTACTAATAGCGCGATAAATCAATAACTAAATACGGACAGAGACATTAAATTTTACCACCGAGACAGTATGAGAGAACTTATGGAAAACGATAAACCGGACTCCGATACCTATAGTTGACCTTTGATCGAAAATGCCGGTTAATGTGTGGCATATATTTGTGAAATTATGCGGTTATCCTCTTATAATGGTATGTCTGAATGCCGAAAATGGATTGAATCGGACCAATACTTCCCTTAGTCGCCATATATCGAATATAAAGATTTCGAACTTTCGGGTGACTTTGTACTGCGTATATCGGCCAATATGTGAGTTATCCCAATGAAAACCAAAGAGCGTATTTTACTAAAAATGGGGTATATTTGTGCCTAAAATAGATAAATTTAGCTAAAACTTGATTTAGCCCCTATATAATTAATATCAGGATGACTTTACTTGCGAGAGAGAGACTTAGCCCTTCTTTTCTGGTTCTTCTTCTTGATTGGCGTAGTCACCGCTTACGCGATTATAGCCGAGTTAACAACAGCGCGCCAGTCGTTTCTTCTTTTCGCTACGTGGCGCCAATT
>NW_017536952.1:181490-186217 GCF_001853355.1 Bactrocera latifrons | reverse complement strand
GAATATCTGGTCGGTTGTTGATTTTCCAGGTCTGAAGCCACACTGATAAGGTCCAATCAGTTTGTTGACGGTGGGCTTTAATCTTTCACRCAATACGCTCGATAGAACCTTATATGCGATATTGAGGAGGCTTATCCCACGGTAGTTGGCGCAGATTGTGGGGTCTCTTTTTTTGAGGATCGGGCATAGCACACTTAAGTTCCAATCGTTGGGCATGCTTTCGTCCGACCATATTTTACAAAGAAGCTGATGCATGCTCCTTATCAGCTCTTCGCCGCCGTGTTTGAATAGCTCGGCTAGCAATCCATCGACCCCCGCCACTTTGTTGTTCTTCAGGCGGGTAATTGCTATTCGAACTTCTTCCTGGTCGAGCAAAGGAACGTCTGCTCCATCGTCGTCGATTGATGCATCGGGCTCGCTTTCTCTTGGCGTTATGCGTTCACTGCCATTCAGCAGGCTGGAGAAGTGTTCCCTCCATAATTTAAGTATGCTCTTGGCATCGGTGACTAGATCACTTTTGGGGGTTCTACAAGAGTATGCGAGGGTCTTGAAACCTTCTGTAAGCCGCCGCATTTTTTCGTAGAATTTTCGAGCATTACCCCTATCGGCCAGCTTATCAAGCTCATCGTATTCACGCATTTCGGCCTCTTTCTGTTTCTGTCTGCAAATGCGTCTCGCTTCCCTCTTCAATCTGTCCTATCCCGCACGTATTGTGGTCGATCATAACATTGCGAGGTAGGCAGCCTGGTTGGTTTTTGATTTCTTAATTCAAAATTATGTAGATCATTTTTGGTTTTGCAAAATTTATTTTTTTTAATTTTTTTTGTTTTTTGTTGGTGCCACTTCCCCTCTTTTGTTATATTTATACATATGTTTTCTGCCTCATATACCTCACGGTATTTTGTTAATTTATTTTTCCTATCCCATAGTGCCTTTCATAAGAACTCAAAAGTCTCTGCTTATTTGCGTACCCAATTTATCGCGTTTTTTACAGTTCTCACATTTTCGTATTTAATTTAAACACTGTTAATTTGTCTGCTTCACCGGAGTTAAATGCCATCTAATGAATGGAGATATGCTTCCAGTATTATTAAGGCACCATTGACTCCAACAGTATACAGTGTACCGAAATTTGCATTTTATCATAAAGGAAATAATTATAACATATTCTTCAATGCGATATCCAACATTTAAGCCGATATATGGCATGTGGTTTAAGACTAATATGAAAATTTGGTTCAAGTACTTAAGAAATCTTAAATTTCGTCATAATCGTTCTTTATAAGATATATGTATGAGTTCTTAGAGGCAAGAATATAAGTTTAATAATTTTATAAAGGCTAGAGAAGAATGGTTCCGACCCCCTTACACATTTTCAACGTATCACCAATAAATCACTGGGATATTAACCGTAATATGGATTGTTACTTCATTTTAAATTTATATGCTATGTATCAAACCAAAAAGAAAAGGTCCTGCTTAGACAAATAATCAGTCACATTCATGTAAGAACACGCTTCATATATCAAACATTAACCTATTTGTATGGAGTCGATCCATAAGATTTGTTGAGATCCTCTTCCATCTTCCTGATGCCAAAACTACGATTTCCAATCCGTGTTCTTATTTAACTTTATCGTCAATAGTGGAGGTAGATGGACGAGGAGCATGTGGCAATTTTATGACTGAAAATTTTTTGTTCCATGGGAAAAGTCGCCAGGCAAACCTTTTGTTATATGTATGAGTTCGAACTTCACACGAACATACAAGTTTGTACTCAAAGTGTATTCAAGAATACATTTTGGTTGTGCCAATCTAGAAAATAACAAGTAAGGAAGAGCTAAGTTCCTGAGCAACCGAACAATTTATACTCTGGCAACTTGCAGGAATCAAAATCAGGGAAATAAGTTAAGGTGCAAAACGTCAATGACATACATAATTCAAGTAAATACGGATATATATATATTATCAGGAAATAATTACAAGTGTCTGAATTTGAATTATAAACTCCCGCTATATTAATAGCTTCTCGATCTACACACACACACAATTAAAATTTTCGAATGAAATTCAAAATTACATTACGCGCATAAGGAAAGTAAGCGTGGCTGTAGTCCGATTTCACCCATTTTCACACCGTAACATGTAAAAATACCAGATGAATGTCACACACCAAGTGTGTTTGAAATAGGTTGGGCGGGTTTTGAGATATGTGATTTCACCTAAAAGTGGGTTGTGCTACGCCTATCTTCCAATTTTGACCTTGACTTCTGTAAAGTTCGCTTATGTGTTCGCTGGGGTGTAAAATGTTATGCATCCAGCGGGGGAGGTTAGCATCGGATGTCATAAATTTTCTCACAGTATTTAGCAGTTCTTATAATATTTGCGCTAGGGGAATTTGATTCCTGTAGCTTTAGTGCCTTAGGAGATATTTACATTAAATTAGAAGGCGCGGCCACGACCATTTTTAAAAATGTTTGCGCACAGTTGCCCCTTGTGATCCCCTATGCGGAAATGGTGTTTTATATCCAAACTTAGTGCTTAGTTATGGTACTTTATAAGTTTTTGTAGTATTGAAGTGCATTACCTTTTATTTAATATACTTACTGTGGGGCTTGTGCAAGGCCATCATGAGGTGGTCGTTCAATATCAAAATCTTTGGGGAAATAAGGCGATGTTTCTGGTCTAAAATCGACACCGGGAGCCAAATACGTGTACTTTTTCTTTTCCTCTGGTACTATTTTTTGCCTGCAAGTACATGTAAAACTTATTTATAAAAATTGTAAAAGTTGTCTCATATAACAGCGTTAAATCAATATATGTATTAATATTAATATTATGCCATGAATGAGTCTTTCGATATTATTGACAAATTTTTGCCTTTTAAGTTTAAGCAGTACATAAACTGTATTAAGTATATGCTTTTCTCAACTAAACTTATTCGTATGATCCGATCGCTACTAAAATTTTATTTTATATCAGTAATCTATAGATTTTGCAAGATTTCGCCATACAAACAATGGCACTCGTTAAACACGTCACCGAACAGTTTTGAATCTAATCTACCCGAAATATCCCTGTGCGACTCTGATTTAGACACTACAAAGAGAACATGTGAACAAACAAATTAAATATAACAAACAACGTTCTCTTTTAATGTTATCGGCAATAACGGAGGTTTTTAATATCAAAAACAGGTGTTTTGAAAATCTCCAACGTAAGGATGGTCCAGATTAGTTAATGAATCAAATGTAATCTAATCAATTAAAATGTATATACTATATGCATTATATTCTAAAAAACAAAAAATAATAGTGCCAATCTAGAAAACAATTATATAATTATATATAACAGGGGCATATTGGAAATAAAGATAACTACGCAAAAGAACGAAACTCACGGTGACTTTGAGCAAATTCTGGGCGAATGCGTTGAGAAAATAGAGAACCAGAATTACAACAATGGTGACTAGCAAACAACTTTGCATATTTTAAATAAAGAACTTCCCACTTTCATTTTGCAGCTGGGAAGTGGACAGGTAGTAAAGATACTTATTTCCACCGTATCTAAAAAAAAAACGCATCGCAAGATAGCCAAATTGCGACCTGCATTATCATAATTGTTTTTGCTTTCTAATTTATCATCATTGAGACACTATTTTAGGAAACATTAGCATTAAAGGAAGCACAGAACACAAGAATTACCATTTCCATGAAAGGTATGACAACTAAAAGAAATGTTAATATTTCAATTGTGGAAAAGATTTAAGGCATTCAAGAAAAGATCTCTTTACATACACCGAGAAATTACTAAAAAAAATATGCTATAGCGGAGATTAGATCAAATACAAATTATCTATTTCCATCGAATGCGATATTCGCCGTTGCCTACGCGCAAAGGACCATAAATCTTTCGCAGAACTTTTCTCTCGAAAACTGGCAACGTCGACACATCAGTTGTTGTCATCGTCCAGGCCTCTGCACCATATAGCAGGACGGTAATTATGAGTGACTTATAGAGTTTGGTTTTTGTTCGTCGAGAAAGGACTTTGCTTCTCAATTGCCTACTCAGTCCGAAGTAGAACCTGTTTGCAAGAGTTATCCTGCATTGGATTTCCAGGCTGACATTGTTGGTGGTGTTTACGCTGGTTCCAAGATAGACGAAATTATATACAACTTCAAAGCTATGACTGTCAACAGTGACGTGAGTGCCAAGTCGCGAGTACGACGACTCTGTGTTTGATGACAGGGGATATTTCGTCTTGCCTTTGTTCACTGTAAGACCCATTTGATTTTCTTCTTTATCCAATCTGTAGAAAGCAGAACTAACTATTAAAACTACATACTATTAAGATGCCCCATACTAATAAAATGTAATAACATCACCAATCGTATGGAATAAAGTCACTCGGATATTTGTTTTATGTGGCTAGTTTTAGCCCAAGTTTATCCATTATACATTACACGACTCTACGAAAAAAATTTCATTCTTTGTCATAAAGTTTACTTTATGATTTTTTCGGGTGTATAATGTAATGCCGACAGTCAAAATCTCGAAATTTATAATTCCGACAATCAAAATACCGACAAATCAAAACACCGACAAATCAAAACACCGACAAATCAAAACACCGACAAATCAAAACGCCGACAAATTAAAATACCGACAACTCATAATACCGACAAATCTAAACGCCGACAATTCGAAATACGGACAGAAGAAATTTT
>NW_017536952.1:157161-175110 GCF_001853355.1 Bactrocera latifrons | reverse complement strand
TTTTGCAAATATTTTTCAAAAGTATTTTTTATGGAGTCGGTTTGATTTGTCGTTATTTTCATTTGTCGGTGTTTTGATTTGTCGGTATTTTGATGTGTCGGTATTTTGATTTGTCGGTATTTTGATTTAGCTGCATATTTAAATTTTGTCGGTATTTTGATATGTCGGCATTTTGAATTTCGGTATTTTAAGTGTATCCCGATTTTTTCATTAATTATGAATAAAAACGATAAGAAAATACCTTTTTTCGCATAAAGTTTGCATTGTAAAAGTTTTAGTAATAATACTATATTTGGGGTTTATTAAGAGATAGTACCTATGAACATAAAAAAAAGTAAAAGTGTGCATTTTTAAATATGATGCTGATGCATTTTGTTATATATGTGGGCAATTTATTAAAGTTCGAGATGTAAAATATGAGTATGCACTAAAGAGAACTCACGTTCTCTGTGAAGCCTACGAAGCATATTTTGATTGTCCTGTTCGGAATCAAGACAAGACATGGGCTCCACATGTTGCTTTTAGTTATTGTAAAAGATGTTTAGAAGGTAAATAAATTTTCAATAAACGGTGAATTTAATATAATAGACATATTCATTTCTATTTTTATTTGTTAGGTTGGTATCGAGGTGAGAAAAGGTTTACGAAATTTGCAATACCAAGAATCTGGCGAGAACCAAAAGATCACGTTAACGACTGCTAATTTTGCATTGTGAATCCGAGTAAAAGGCGTAGAGGTAAAAATGCAAAACCTATCAAATATCCTGACCTTGAATCTTCTTCTGCTCCAGTTTCACACGATTTGACACGACCCGTTCCTGAGCCACCGATAAAATTATCGCAAAATAGTAGCTTATCTATTATTAAGTTCTCATAAAAGTAATTCCGATAAGGAGTTTCTACCGACACCAGAGCATTTGCTTGATGATGTTAATATTACGGATCAGCGGACTAAGCATGAAACATTCTCAACATTTTTCACAAAAGAAGATGGACTTTTTTTTTGCAATGACATAAAAGGTTTGTTCAAAGAAATTGGCATACTTTGTGTTTCTAGCGAATGACGTTTATTCATCGATAGTTGTACCAAATGCTTAAAAGCTGTTTTATTACATAACGGAAATAAATTTCCATCTCTTCCAATAGCTCACTTAGTATATCTTAAAGAAAATTATGAAAGTATTAAAATTTTGCTCGAATCTGTAAAGTATTGCGAGTATAACTGGCAGCTAATTGGAGATTTCAAAATGGTGGGATTTTTTATGGGACTTCAAAGCGGATATACAAAGTATCCGTGTTATTTGTGCTTATGGGATAGTAGATAGATAGTAGCTAAGCATTATACTCAACGGTCTTGGCCTGAAAGAACAGAACTTTGTATCGGAAAAGAAAACGCAAAATTTGAGCCAATTGTTGAAGCAGAAAAAGTGCTAATGCCGCCTCTGCACATTAAGTTAGGGTTGATGAAACAATTTGTCAAAAAACTGGATCAAACCACAGAAGCTTTTGAAGACTTAAAAAAGTTTTTCCCGAAGTTATCCGAAGAAAAGGTTACAGCCTGGGTTTTTGTTCGTCCGCAAATCAGACAAATTTTCGCCGATCAGAAATTTTCAACTTTGCTGGATCGTATTCAAAAAGCGAGTTGGAACAGTTTCAAAGCAGTCGTTTCTGGATTCTTAGGAAATAACAAAGCCGAAAACTACGAAAACCTAGTTGAAAATATGCTATTTTGAGGCCATGGGATTTAGATAAATTGAAAAACAACATGAGAGCATATTCAGAATTATCAAGGAGAATGCAATGAAAATATGATGGGAGACTATATTTGGGGTTTATTAAGAGATAGTACCTATGATCATTAAAAAAAGTAAAAGTGTGCACTCTTAAGTTACTTTTTACTTTTTTCATTCTCAATTAAAAATTAAAACCACATATTAAAAAAAATATCTTTAAAACGGTGTCCTACCGCACCTTTTTGTACGACATGGGCCTGTATGACGTCAAGGGAATCGCGGCCGTGCGAAAATGTGCGATTGCTATTTTTTTGTTTACTTTGTGTTTATTAGTTTTATTTTGTTTTTTTTTTTTTTTGTTTTACCTTTTTTATTTTAATTCTTTAGATTGATTTGTAAGAATTAGTCAAAAATAGCGAAGCGAGAGGTTACAGAAATTCAGAAATTGAAATCTTGGACACTTTGGAAGCCAGTTATGATTTTTGATTGATTATTGCCCATAATGTCCCATCACACCCTAATTATGTATTGATTGTTTTCCAAAATATACCCACCTTAAAACTAACATACGTACTATGTATGTATAACTGAATGCTAATTTGAATAATCAAATCAGAGATTTAATAATAAAACAAACAAAATTTATCATATCTCTACGAAAATTGGACCAAATTGTTTATGCAAATATCGGCCTACGCTGGAAACATGACAACTTTGAAGTAATGTCACACGAATGCGTACGACAAGGTAAGGTATTTTTGTCCGCTTAGGGGGGGTCCGCTTTTAGGAGTGGGCGAATAAAAATTTTACTAAAATTTATACACACACTACTTTTTAAATAAATTAGATTTCTTGGTAATTTAATTTATATATTTCATTTTTGTTGCGAGATGTTTCATAGTTATAATAAATTGAACAATTTATTTATGTTTGGACTTTTAAAAATTCCTTTACCGTAGTTTGTCGCAACTTTCCTTGTTTCTGTTCTATAAAACAGTTTTCAAGATGACTTTCCAAAGTTTTGGCGTACTGAAATCCAGTAACGTCGCACTAACGAATTTTTTAATGCGACGAAGTTGTTTTAGTGCTTTAGTGTATGATTTAATTTGACCCGCATCCTGAGCGCATACTTTTTTTAGGTCTTCAGTTTCTCTGTCAGATAATTCGTCAGTAAGTCTCGTCAATAACAATGTCAATATTATCATTTTCTGTAATAACAATTTCGTCGATTAACAAAAAGTCATCGGAATGCTGTCCGTGCCCATTTTCATTTAAAAGCTTTATCAAAGCTCCACATATGCATTATGTCGTTTCCGCCATTTTTCCAACCATCCATTTGATGCCGAAAAAGTTTGAACTCCTAATTGGCCCGCAATTTGTTTGGTTTTTCATTAATAATAGGGCCCGACACTGGTATATTTTGATTTCTGGCTTTGACAAACCACTCAAAACAAAAATTGTCTAGTTTCTTTTTATTTATGTTATCACCACTCAACCATATCATTTTAATGTCTTCCTTTTTTTCACAATAGTGGCAGCCTGCGATTTTCCAATATAAAATCTTTAAAATCAAACAAATAAAAGTAAAAACAAATTGTACTATTATAAAGCACTAACCTTTTTCCGAGTGCACGAACAGATAAATTTTCTTTCTCCAACACAAAGACAAATCAAATGAATCATAATTTTTATTTTTTTTTCATCTTAATAGCTACAAATTGTTACATATAGATCCCGTTACATCTTAACATGTTAGTGCTTGTCCTCACAGTTTAACATATAGTGTGTGTACGAGTATGTACTCATATTACTCGTATGTACATTTCGGCTGTTCGGTTAGTTACTCTACATTGGTTACTCAGACTTCCGCGTCCGCTTTCGAGAGGTAATGAAAATAAGAAGTAGTAATAAAGTGTCCGCGTCTGGTCACGAGAGGGTCCAATTGTTAGAGTGGAATTTGTTCTGAAAACACAAAGTAAAGCTTGGTTCGTGATATTTTGATTGTCCAGTTAAGAGAGGGGTCCGCTTATTAGAGGTTTCACTGTACTTGTAGAATGCGAAACATCCACTGTCTTACACTTTCGTGTGACATGGCACTCAATGTGTTATGCATTATAAAGTTCGAAATTGTTGTGTCAGGTATATGGAAACTAAGGGAAGTATTGACACGATTCAACTCATTTTTGACCCACAGACATACCATTGTCAGGGAAATATTATCCGAAATTGTCGGTGAAAAGTCAAATACTGGGGTCTAAATATTCGGCGCCTAGGGATTTTAACAATTATTAATGGATTTAGCCAATTTTTGGTCATAAGGTGGAATACTCTAAAGCGATTATTCATGCAAAGTTTTAACTCGTTATATTAATTTCTTCTTGTATACCGAAAGGTGAATCAAATTAAGTTTAAAATTGTGTTATATGGGAATTAGGGATGCAATCCGATTGCACCCATTTTCCCACTGTGAAATAAGAATATAAAAAATATTATGCCCCAAATTTGTTTAAAAACGATTTAGCGGGTTCTGAGATACGTGATTTTGCTTAAAAAAAATTTATAAATATAGGAAACTTTTCGAATTATTATTTTTTCTAAACGACCAATAAGTCGAGAATATTGTGTACAAATTTTGAGTCAATTATAGTCAAACTAACAGAGTTACAGCGTTTTAAACGACCGTCAGCGATATCTGACTTTGATGTATAAAAAACGTCAAATCGATTTTCCCGAAAACGTTATTTTTGAAGTTCGTGACCATTAGAACTCAAATTCTACTGAACTGATCCTTTTGAAAATTTGAACATTACTTCTTCACATAAATCAAGAACTAATGAAAAGGTTTTTTATTAACGCATTAACCCCGATTTTTTGAGCTAATATCTCGCTTTTTACTTCCAAGTGCTGCAAAAATAGAAAAAAAAGCATTTTTTTGTTTTTACTTGAGAAATACATCACCTTTAATAGATGATCCGTTAACGAGTTATATTGCTTCTGGAAATTCACCATCACAGGCTTATTTAATAATATTCTTCATTGAAAAGTTTTTCCAAAATACTTCAAAAGTTCTACAATAATATGTCATTAAATTTAATAAAATTATATTACTCATTTCGCCGTAATAAAAACACAAATATATCCTTTTCTTGCCTTTATCACAAATGAAATAAAATTTTGAAATAACCGAATCTCTAAACTTTCACGTAATAATTCGGTTGTTGCACCTGGCCCGGCTTGTTGGATCCAGATGTTGTCAAGGCCAACTTCTTCCAATTGTGGACATAAAAGATTGGTTATCATCGATCTATATCGTTCTCTATTGAAAATAACGGTGTCATCAGTTTCATTTGAAAGAAGTTCGGATCGAGGATTCCACTATACCTGAATGGCAGCAATATTTTTATTACTTCGAGCAGTTCTTTGCTATATTCTCACTTTGGTGAAGAAAATGTATGCTCGGTGTTTAAATGAGTTAAACATCCACCTACTCTACGCGGAAAACCCGGCGCACCCTAATAAGACGGCTTAGTTTACCACAGCTGACGACATTACAACACAACACCACACCTGTACGCCAATCCAACCAACAAAAAGCATGGACAATGGGAAAGCGGACACAATTCAACATTCGTTTCTGTTATACTTTGCGCTGCGTCGACACATATTTCAATTGGACTTTTGCTAGACTTCGTCTCAACCCGGTTCCTGTGAGCAGCTTTCGTTCATTATATAATTATAATACCACAACTGGGATTATTTAAAAAATCACAATTCTTTCTATTTAGATATATGTTTTTAAAATTCCAACAATTAAAAAGAAAATTAAAATTAAATAAATTATACACGAAATCGCTCGCGCATATTCATTTGTATGCTTAATCGCGAGTGTAAGTGAATTGTGCTCTTTCAACAATTCGACGTACAGCGAGCGCAGGTGGACTATTATTCTAACGATAAAATGGAAAAAGCACATGAAAAGTGTCAATTGGAGAACCATTATTTTAATAATAAAATTGAATAATTTGTAAACGTTGTTCCTGCGTTTCTCCAATAATTCAACAAATATCGTTCCGCAACCACTGTATTCGCCTGATTTGACTCAATTGAGGATATAAATGCTGAATCAAAGAAGGCTCTGATGGCCATCACGATGGAGGATTTAAACTAGTGCTATGATGGCCATAAAATTCGTTGGCATAAGTGAATTGCAGCGGGAAAGGATTACTTTGAAGGAGATGAAATGGATTTGCAAGAATAAATAAAGATTGTAAAAATAGAACAAAATTCACCTTTTAATTTGAGAGAATACTACTATAAATGATTTAATTGATATGATGATTTAAATTGATATCATTAGCAATCATTTTTCGTAAAAGACGTTAATCATTTAGTTTAAAATTGATACTATTTTGATACACTAAACCGAAGTTATTCCCTGATAAAACTGATCATATGAATTAAGACTAATTACCTATATGTTTGCAAGTATGGGCTGGGGTCGCTTACACCATATTTATTCTCAACTCGAACTCGTAGTCGGTAGTCGCGGAATGGTTCTAGTCCGTCAATTACGCAAGAGCAATTCCTAATTCCTGTGTGAACTGTGCGCCAGTCTCCGTTTGGTAAATCCATCATTTCCACCTAAATAAGCATTTGGATCAATATCAATATGATAATTAAATTTAATGCAATTATAATATTTTAATCAAAAAATGCTACGTCTTCAACGAGGTACAATGATATCCATATGTAAGTACACAAATTATGTATAATGAATATAGAAATATACATGAAATAGTACAGTAGTTTAATCAAATATAAATTAATGAAATATGGCCTAAATAGTTTAAATGTGTATTTTTTCATTATTAATAATTTATATTTCATTTTATTAATGAATAACATAATATTTTAATGAAAGCAATGTAACCGAACTATTTACACTATGTTATAGTTATTTGTATACCCTTCCTACGAAGAGGCTATATAATAGGAACGAACCCGGATTTTTATCTAGTCAAGGAATGTAAATTCCTCTAATTACTTCAGGGTATTTTCCTAACGCTACAATAACAACTCTGGCAATTATAATGCTCAATGTGGGGGGAAATTTCAGATGTCTGTAAAACTATATATTAAACAAGTAAAGGAGGGATACGTTCGAGTGTTACCGATCATTTTATATTCTCGAAATGTGCAAGGGTGAAACCTACCTACATTTAATTTTGCTAGGACATTAATATAATATATATTGACTGATATATACAGTATAAAGTCCAGAGCCAACTTGAAATCCTTGTATTAATAGGTATATTGCGGTATTGCATTGTCACGATTTGATACATTTTTGACTCAGGGACACATTATCATTAAGAAAAGATGTTCACTGAATTTCAATAATCACAGATTGATTATATTTGGTAAAAGGTAAGTCGTCTACACATTTAGTGTCTTGAGGATTGGACACTTGTGATCCATTGTCACCAGTTTCTAAGAGTAAAGTTGCATTATAGGCTCTAATAACTCTAGGCTCTCCGATAACTTCTCTAGAGCTTAATCCATATACTGTATAGCGAAAGAACTATGTGGAATTAAAAATTGTGATATCTTAAAATTATCTTATAGTCTGATTTAGCATGATAATAATATGCACCAAATTTGGTTAGGCAGCGGTACACCCATTGTCCAATTTTACAGTGATTTCTTTAAAGCCTTTCCATTAGTTTATAAAATTATCGAAAAACGGGGTAATCGGGTGATATTTCGAGGTTTTAATTTTTTTTGGATTTTTTTTAAATTTTCATGCCTCTTTTCCTCTTACGATTCTTTATACCGAATTGAGTCTGAGGCCTCACCAAGGGTGCCGCCTGTTAATAGATACCAAAATATCCCAACGAGGACACGAACGGCTCGGTATCGGTAGCACAGCATTCAGGAGGGGGGCCTGACTACGGTTGGGGGTAAGGTAAGACTGGGGTCAATAAAATAGCACAGTATCAAACGTAGATTAGGAAACTAGTTCCGAAAAGAAGGCAGCATTTATCACGAAATGGAGAACAACCAGCAAAAGCACAGGAGCGAAGCTTGGTCTAGGTATACTATGTTGGAACTAACTAAGGAGTTGAGTAGATAGTAGTGCGTCTGCCGGGGAATGTCCTTATTTTAATGTCAATGATCTAGATAAGGCAAGGTATGCGGAGAAATGACGTGCTGAGAAGTTGCAACTGCAAGCGCCAACCAATGAAATGCTTACAAAGGAGCTCGAAGAATGATTATGCAAAATTAATCTAGCCTAATTTCAAACTTAAATCGCCAGTAGTGGTAGCGAAACGAAGGGGCTAAGTTGTCAGCCAAAAGACCAAAGATCATACTGCATCTATAAAGGAATCCAAAGAACCTTCGGCGAAGAGTAGCGGCGATAGAAACTATGGATTCACAAAGGGAAAGATCTTGAATTCAAGTCAATCGCCGATGTTGCAATCTTAACACCAGAAATTGAGATGGGGGGACGTCGAGGAAGATCCCTTGAGTGATGTAGATACCATTAAGAAAGATTATATAATGAGAAAAAGCTTCTGAGCAATGCAAGAAGATGTAGATGTGTGTTACTAAGCTCCCTTTTCTGATCTGAGGTGTTCCTCTAAAACTTATTTCTTAAAACCACCCGTGAAAAAGTGGAATTTCCTAGGGCAGTGTAATTGTGCCTCCAGCTGTCTCCGAGCGGGTTAGCTCGTCTGCCTTTTAATTTCTTTTATTCTTTTATGACTAGGTATCCTGATGATGTTAACAGAGTTACCTACTGACCTTGGGGAGACCCACTAGAAGAAATTAATACAACACAGCAACAACAAAAAACGGAACGGAACAGCACAGCTAGACTAACTCGTTGACGTCATCAAAAGCTGCCGCAGGAACTGGCTAGTTGCGAAAAACGAGAAAGGGCAGGCACATCTAAGCAGGCGTATCATGAGTTTTGCCTAAAAAAGTTAGGAAGACCCACGCAAACCAAGGAACCGTGGAGGAAGCAATAAAAATGTAAAAGAGAGGCAAAAAGTCAGCAACTTGGCTGCAAGTCAGAAGGCAAATAATAGGCCTAAACGACAAACAGTCCGTGATCATAAAGCCAGCAGAAGGTAATAGCTACGCCGAATCCTCAAGAATGTCCGTAGCAAGATGGATCTTAAAGAAGCAGAAATTAGGATAAAGGGATCCGCAAAACAAGAGCCGAGGTCCTATTATTAGAGCTGGAGAAGGAACAGTTTACAAAGGCTAGCTTCTTTGAGGAACTTAAGACCTTTCTTAAAGAAACTGCAACTGTGGCCGACCTTAAAACTATGGCTACTAAAGAGATCAGAGACCTCGACTCAATCACAACAAAAGAGAAAGTAGTAGGGGCCGCCAAAGAAGCGCTATAGCACCCCACTGAAGACTTGGCGATTAACATAATAGCTCCTAACACAAGGCAGCGGGTTAGGGCATATATAACGCTGGACCAAGATAGAGCAGATACACTGATGCGACATTCATGCATTAAAATTGGCTGTGTTAACTGTAGGTTGCGGCTGAAAGAAACCTCCAAAATGGGCTTCCGTTGCTTTGGACGAGGGAACCTGGAACTGCAAAGAGCCCGATAGAAGAGAAGAAAGTGCTTGCATAAAATGCGGCCAACTCGGTCACAAATCGAAAGAGTGCACAAAGCCTTTGCTGCCTTTGCAAAGAGGCTAATCATGAAAAAATCGATCAAATTATGGGCTCCGCAAAATGCACAATATACAGGAACTACCGAAGCAAATGAATATCCTATAAGCCAACATTCATAAGTGCAAGGCTGCTGGCGCACTACTCTTACAAATGGCGATGGAGAGCGACTACGAGCTAATCATTATAAGCGAGCAATACAAAAAAAAATTAGAGGTACCTAACTCTCTAGAAGATAGCAACTCAACCGCCGCTATATAGTTACCACCAGGAAGTAACGCCATCACTGTAAACAATGGGAATGGCAACGGTTTTGTTTAGGCCAAATTTGACCTTTTAAGAATTAATCTAGCAACTCCCCCATAATTGCAAGGAAAACTGTCAAACACACAATGCTTAATATAATAAGAGCCTGTCAAAAATGAATGCCCAAGGCTTCCCACAGCAAACATAAAGCAGCAGTGTTTACTGGTGGACTGAAAAAAACTCAGACGCACATACCTCCCCCTTCGCAGATCCTACACGAGATCCAGCCGCAGAGGAGCCGCATCCCAACAGCCGAATAATACAAAGCAGCAAAAAAGGAGCTGAAGCACGCCATCGACGACAGCAAAAAGAAAAAATGGGAGGAACTGCGCGAGGATATAAACAGAAACCCCTGGGGACTCGGATATAAAAAAGTGATGAACCGCTGCCAAAATGGATCACATGGTGAACGTACTATTCCCCAAACTCTGAAAAATGCAACGGCTGGGACTAATCAGTAAGGGGAAAGAAGATCGAAATTCGCCTTCAGCATACCGTCCACTATGTATGCTTAAAACAGCGGAAAAGCTATACGAAAGCCTACTTAAACCCAGACTCGAAGCGGCTATTAACGAAGCTGGAGGACTGTCCTCATGAAAGCTATAAAATGCGTCATTGAAAGCGTAGAAGCCGCACAGTGTAGATGGCATATATACAAAAGAATAGTATTGCTGGTGAACCCAGATGTTCGAACACCTTTAAGATACCCGACTACCTGATGGCTATGGTGCGGAGCTACCTTAGCAACAGGAAATTGCTGTACGAAACTAAAGAAGGATCACGACAGATAGCTGCCAAGAAAAGAGAAAGTTCCTAATGTCGACAACAATCAGCGTTTTATTACACGGACCTGAGATATGTGCAGACAAGCTTGAAAAGGACAACAGCCTACCGAACAGTTTCAAGTGATGCAACATTAGTATTAAACGGACATGGAAAATTGACCTTCTAGCATACGAAAGGAAAAAGCTGTGGGAGCTAAAGAAGTCATCCGATAACAACAAGAACGCAATGGTTCAAATAACGAAAGAAACAATAGCAACATGGGTACAGAGATGGTACACTGAAAGTCGCGGTAAATGAACGGCCAGGTTTATAAAAGCTCTAGACTCATGGACAAGCCATAAATTCGGAGTGGTAGATTTTTACACAACCCAGCTGTTATAAGGTCATGGATACTTCAAAAAATACCTCCATAGAATGTGAAAAGTCGAAACTGGGGGAGTATCCAGAAATTTGCAGCACTCTTGCCACGCAGAAAAAAGCGGGACCCGGATGCAGGAGATCTCTCAATGAAAAAAATGGAACGCCACCCTGAAGTAATGCAAATGCGGTCCGAGGGTGGGCGACGGTTCCTTAGAGGGGCTGTGACGATAGCAACGATGATGCGGGAGGCATTTTCCACTCCCTCACCCGCAAAAATAAATGGCTAAGAACAACCTTAGCGTTTGCATTTTACATAGTAGCAAAAACAATAAAGACAACACAGCAGAAAGCTGGGAGGCGAACAAAAATAAATACCGAATGGTGCCCTGCTACAATATATTTTTTACGAGACAGCGAAGCATCCAAGAGCTCGATTATTCTTTGATGCGACTCCAACGCACACCACTCAATATGGGCAGCACAAACATCAACGAAAGGTGTGAATTGTTGTTTAATTCTTTAATAAATACTTAGCTTTTATTGTGCTATGTTTGTCAACATTTATAACCGATAGGAATTATTAGACAACACTTATTTCGTAGGAATCCGTATTATTACTCACACATTTCAACCCGAGAGTAATAAGACGTAATAGGTACCCAAGCCGGTCCCCCGAGCTCAAAATATTATACAATGATTGCAAAAAGCACTTTTATGGAGCTAAACCATCTCTAGGCGAGTAAGATTGGCATAGATATTGTTACGTCCAATACAAGAAAGAAGAAATTCTTGGAAAGATTTTTGTTATGAAATCTTCAATACAGGGTAAGCGCTTCGAATTAGAAAAATAATGGCACAATCGGCGCTTAGCATTGGATATCTTCAGAAGAACTGGATGGTATCCTAATGGACCTTACGAGCGAGCCTCAAATAAACTATATTCATTCGTTATGAAGAAAAGTCAAAGTAATACATATTTATAACAAAGGTGGGCAATGACATACATATAAGTCTACAGAATTTCGTCCAATCAGTCTTTCCTAATTCTTAGAAACTTTGGAGAGGCACATACATACATAAGAAACTAACTAAACGCAGAAAAACTGGTATGCGTATTCTAAAGGAAACAGCATTAAGCTCAGCGGTAGCAGAGATTAAAAAATCCCTGGAGAGTGAAGTAGTTTTCCTAAACATGGAAGGTGCTTTAAGTAACATCCTGCTTAGGTTCATACTGAGCGGGCTTAAAGATTTGAACATCTCTAAGCCGCTTAGAAAATTAATTGAACAGATGCTTTCGAGCAGGTCAATAATTTCAATGCTGGGAGCCAACGATGTACAGACCTGTTCAAATGGGTACACCTCAAGGAGGCGTATTATCTCAACTTCTCTATATATCTTCACATTAAATAAAATTTTGTGGAATCTTAATGTGCATACATTTTTGTAAAAAAATTAAAAGACATTGACCAAGAAGTCCTATCCTAATAAAAGAGGATGGTTTAAATATTTTCGCAGCTCAGTTTCTGCAAGCATTGAGAATTCTATACCGGAGAACATTGCAAAACTTTTTATCAATTAATAAACTGTTTTCTGCAAATTAAAAAACTATAAAATTGAAGAATTTTCATTTTGAAGGAAAAAAAATATTTGCACATTCTTTATTTGCGCATTGAAATAGGTCATAAAATATGCTCACTTATTTTTCTGGTATATGTTAAAACTCTTAATATCCTAGATATAATTATGCATAAAGATAAATTACATATGTTTATTTAATTTCAAAAGATTTATTCAGAACACACGGTAAAAAATAAAGTACTTTTGGCATTGCATTTTCGTATGACATGAACATGTAATCATATAATTTTATTTAGATTACTCAATATTGTATCACTATATTCGGTATAGAGTGAAAATGGAATACCGATAATCTAATATGATCGTCGATCGGTTTCACTTATTTTCACCAACAATCATTCCAGATTACTTAATTTCTAAAATAAATTGTATTTTAAATACTTATTTACATAAATATAAGGTATAAAGCCAACATCGGGTTTTTGAAAATATATGTATTAGGTGACTTTGACTAGATAGAGAGAACGTATAATATAGAGAAGGTTCAGGGTGTGCCGATTGTCAAAACGTTCCTCTTTTTGGAGGGGTTGAGTTTTCTATTAGTGGATTTCACCAGAAAAATATATTAGCGGATTTCACCAATATTTAACATGAGAAGGTCGAAAACAGCAGAATTGATCATTTTCATTGTTAAATGAGGAAAGTGATGCTAATTTCAATTTACGCTTACAGATTCGCACATTTACAATGCGCAAACCGCTATGGATATTCTCCATATATTATATAATATTTGATAACAAAGCTCAAATGTACGTATATACAAGTTAGCAACAGGTAAGTTGAAACCAAAGCTGACACCAACACTATTGCGCTAAGTCAACAATTACAAAGAACTGGGAAATAGCCCAGACGCGCGCTCAGCAAAATTGTCAATATTCAGCAGCGCAATATCCGGCATGCGCCGATCAAACTTCTGGATTGACCTAAAAAAGGAATAATCAAAATAAAACACTTGTAACAACATCCGGCATGCGCCGACCAACACCAATTGCTGACACAGGTAGAAATAGGGTATATTTAAGAGAGAATAAGTAGAACTAAGCATTAGTATTAATGTTTTGGTGATTCAATAAAGGCCTTGCGACCAACAAAAAAATCCTTTTTTTTAGACTTGTACAATACAAATAGATAACTAACGTTGAAAGTGTTAGGAGCGTAGAAAGTGTCAGAAATAAATAAAGAGCCCTTTTTTTAACGTACAACAATAAATTGCCACAAACTAAAGATTTTAAAAGAAATTTGCCATAATAAATTGCCAAAAACAAATAAAGACTTTGAAAAAGTGTGCCACAATAAAAACGGCTCCACACAAAAAGTGAGATAATAACACTACAAAGAAATTGTTGAAAACAACATAAATTCAGCATAAAGTGGCGTGAAGAGGAACGTGAAACTTCCTTGACGCCCCAACGACAGCACGACASCWGCCGACCCGGAGTAAAACAGCAAGGAGTAAGCAAGTGTTCCCGAGTACCGTAAAGAAAAAAGGATATCAGCACACTTACCGGCATATCTATCAACAATGCAGCTGCTACTAATGTAAGAAAATATATTATAAGTACTAATTATACCATATAAACCCTATTCTTAATTAAATTTAATGAAATAAAAATAGTTAGAGAAGGAATTTAGATATACGTCAGAAAAGTGAAAAATTTAAAAGAGGAAAGTTTTTGTGAAAAAGTAGAAAATAGTGGAAAATTTAAACAAAGGAAAATAAGTAGAAAAAATTTTTTAAATAAAGGAAGTTTTTGAAAAATAGGTGTACAGCCTATAAAATTAAATATTACTGAAGCTGTGATTCACCACCCTCGGGGGACCCTCCAGCTTATAACATTAAAAAAACACTGCGATTCACCACCCAAGGGACCCTCCAGTGATTTATCAACTAAACAAAAATCTAAAAGGATAAATTWATTATAAAAAAKAAAAAGCAGATAATAACAACAAAAGAAAATGGCAAATCCAAATAATCTAATCAGACCACCCGTGTTAGGGAATAACACWACTCCCCCACCTGCCCAACAAATTTCCCCAGACTTGGCAAACATGATACGAGTTATGATTTCCCAGGCTATAGAAGCCAGTGGACCAGAGCTAGTYAGGACTACTCTAGGCAATAACAATAACCCTATTATAAAAGATCAGACCATAGAAGAGCAATATAGGAATAATATGGYTKAAATGGATAAAGTCCCAGATGTCGTACGATCCTTGAGAGAATTCTACGCAACGCCTCTGCGTTCAGCTCATGGAAAAAAAGTGTCGAGCGAATTATAAAGATATATGAACCCTCAAAGGGCACCCCAAAATTTTTCGGAATTCTAAATGTAATCCGGAACAAAATTGTTGGAAAAGCGGACATAGCGTTAGAATCATATAACACCCCCTTGGATTGGACAGCCATCTCCCGTTGTCTGACCACCCACTATGCCGATAAACGCGACATAGGCACTCTAGAATATCAAGTGACGTGCCTTATTCAGGGAAGGAGCTCTATAAACGAATTTTATCAGAAGGTTTATAGTCARTTATCCCTAATACTTAACAAAATAGGATGCATGGAAATTGGCGAGGAGGCAGTCCATCTRCTAACGGACAACTACCGTGCCAAGACCCTGGATACCTTTGCGAGAGGACTTTCCGGTGACCTCCCGAGGCTTCTGGGTATAAAGGAACCCAAGACTTTACCAGAGGCACTACACCTTTGTCTAAAGCTGGAAAATCAAAGCTTTAGAGCACACCATGCCAACAACCAAGTGTGAAATGCACCATCAGTCCCCAGACATCAAAGTTTCAACTCTTTCATTCCTAGACAACAACCCCCCATGGCAAGGCAGGTACAACCATTAAACTCACGATTTCCCGAATCAAGATTCCATCCCGAATTAGCCCATATACCTCACCTTCAGCAAACTTATCGCCTACCAAATTTGAGTCCCCATAGCTCCCAGCAATATCAAAATTCAAATTCGAATTCACACAATAGCTAGCCACAACAAAACTCCTATAACCACTCTAGATATCCATATAACCAACAACCAAACTATCCTCCCCCAAGGCCACCTAAACCTCCTCAACCCATGGACGTGGATGAAAGCGTCAGAACAAGAGCGGTAAATTATGTGAACCGAACTAAGCCCTAAGAAGCTGGCAAACGACCATTGAAGGCATCCATGATCAACCACCCCCAGCGAAAGCTCAAAGGAACTTCATATAGACACGGACGAAACAACTCACGATCCATACCATGAAGACCAACATCATGACCAATACGACAACACCCAACAAACAGCTTACAGTCAGGAAACAGCTTACAATAATGTAGACAAAGAACCATATAACCTAACGGACGTACATTTTTTAGACTGAACAGCTCTTCGTTGCCCTATTTTCGATGCAATACGAAGAGCGGCAAAATACTTAACATATTGGTGGATACAGGATCTAACAAAAACTATATCCAATCCGGTCTAGTTAAAAACACAAAAGAAAACGATAACCCCTTTTTCGCCAACTCAGTTGGAGGAAAAATAAAATTACACAACACACATTTTTAAATCTTTTCAACTTGGAAAATTGCAGACTCAAATTCTTTCTACTACCCACACTTAAGACTTTCCATGCTATATTAGGAAACGACAGTCTAAAAGAACTTTCAGCAGTCATACACACAAGAAAAAATTTCATGGTCATAGCAAACACAAAAAGAATCTATCTAAGACAATTTAGTATACAGAATGTTAATACAATACATATTCGAGACGAACATCCTACAACAATAGGTAAAGACGAAATAAGCCAGCTAACACGAAAACACCGCAACCTGTTCTCAGAACCGAACGAAAAACTGACATACACAACAAAAGTAGTAGCAGAGATACGAACAATTTCCGACACGTCCATATATTCAAAATCTTACCCATACCCTACCAGCCTTAAACAAGAGGTGGAAGACCAAGTAAACAAATTATTGGAAGACGGAATCATCCGAAAATCAAGGTCACCCTACAACTCACCTGTTTGGATCGTACCCAAAAACAACGACGCTTCAGGCGAAAAAAAGTTCCAAATGGTTATCGACTACAGAAAACTAAATACGGTCACAATTGCAGATAAGTACCCAATACCAGAAATAAATGAGGTTCTCTCTCAACTAGGAGAAAACCGAATTTTCTCTGTAATTGACTTAAAAAGCGGTTTCCATCAAATTCCTCTTAACGAATCTGACGTGGAAAAGACAGCTTTTTCAGTGAACAATGGAAAATATGAGTTCACTAGACTGCCATTTGGTTTGAAGAATGCCCCGTCTATTTTCCAACGGACATTGGACCACATACTAAGAGAATATATAGAACGGATATGCTATGTATATATAGATGACATTATTATATTTAGCAAAGACGAAAAAGACATATCAGACATTCGGACATATAGATACAATTTTTGACACCTTTACAAAAGCAAACATGAAAGTGCAAGTCGACAAATGCGAATTCTTTAAAAAACAAGTCGAGTTCTTAGGGTTTGTAGTATCCTCCGATGGAATTTCAACGATTCAGACGATCAAAGACTTAAGATCATTCTAAGGCTTATCTGGTTATTATAGACGATTTATCAAAGATTATGCTAAGCTAGCAAAGCCGTTAACGTCCTTACTTCGAGGTGAAGAAGGAAGAATGTCTAAGAGCAGTTCAAAAAAAATCCAAATACAATTAAATGAAGAAGCAAAGGCAGCATTCAATAAAATCAAGAACACATTGATATCTAAAGACGTAATTCTGCAATATCCCGATTACAGCAAAGAATTCAACCTGACTAYAGATGCCTCAAAATATGCCATAGGCGCGGTCCTGGAGCAAAATGGGAAACCAATTACCTTCATTTCAAGAACATTGAACAAAGCAGAAGAAAACTACGCGGTAAATGAGAAAGAAATGCTTRCCATAATTTGGGCACTCAACTCCTTTAGGAACTACCTATACGGTACAGCAAAAGTGGTAATACACACTGACCACCAGCACCTTACATATGCCCTAAGTAATAAAAATAACAATTCAAAGCTAAAACGTTGGAAAGCAATACTCGAAGAGTAYAACTATGAATTAAGATACAAACCCGGAAAATCGAATGTAGTTGCAGACCCTTTATCTAGACCATTTGAATTAAATTCATTATCAGTTGCTACCCACTCCGATGAAAGCTCATCTCACAATCTAATCTCATCTGTGGAAGGACCCATAAACGCCTTCAGAAATCAACATTGGATCTCTTTAGGAGAAGAAGACAGCTATCAGTTTAAAATACCATTCCCGGCCTACCATAGACATCTAACTACTAAACCCAATTTTTCAATGGACAACCTAGTGGCATTATTAAAACGTTACCTATACCCTTCAGTCATAAATGGCATAATTACCTCCGAAGA
>NW_017536952.1:155077-157122 GCF_001853355.1 Bactrocera latifrons | reverse complement strand
AAAATGAAAGCAAAAATAGAAAATATTATTAAGCAGTGCAAAGTTTGTAAGGAACATAAATATGATCGTCATCCCAACAAACCGAAATTACTCGAAACCCMAATTYCCCAATATCCCGGTGAAATAGTTCACATAGATATCTATACTACAGAAAATGACCTGGTCTTAACGGCATTAGACAAATTTTCGAACTACGCACAAGTTAAATTAATAAGATCAAAGCAATAGAAGACATTAGAGAACCACTACGAGAAATAATCTTTTCTTTCGGAGTACCGAAAATAATAGTCATCGAATCATTCATGGTTGAAGATCAACTTGGAATTGAAATATTTAAAAAACCCCCTCCACAAGTACAGTCAACGGTCAAGTGGAAAGATTTCATTCCACACTATCCGAGGCCATGCGTTGCCTTAAAACTGAACAAACTCATCGATCGTTCCAAGAACTTTTAGATAGATCCACATATGAATACAACTACTCCATACACTCCGCAACAGGGAAACGACCGATAGAGACATTTTTCGGCAGACGAGTTTCAATAGACCCCGAACAATACGAAAACTCACGCAGAGAAAACATAAACATACTTAGGAAAAGACAAGCGAAGGACTTAGAAACTCATAACAAAACAAGACAACCCATAAAAACATATTCCCCTGGTGACATAATTTACGTMAGGATAAATAAACGATTAGGATCCAAACTTACTGCTAGATATAGGAAAGAAGTTGTAAAGGAAGACAAATCTAGCGTGGTAATAACTGAAAAAGGACGGACAGTTCGTAAAAGTAACATCAAGACCTAGAAACACTAATAATCTTTAAATTTTCTTATAAACCTATAATTTTTTTCAGACTTCTCGTACATTTAGTGTACGCAGACTTTAAAATTATAGGCTATACGAACTCACAACTAGCAACACTTGACACAGGACTGACGAAAATTCAAACTGGGACCTATAGGATAATACACAAAGTTGATCTAGATGCATGCCAAAMTGCATTAAAYGAAATAAGCACCACTGTAAAATCAAAGATTACTAATGAAAACCCCCTTTTACCCATCCTAATTAATGAATTAAACCTAGCACAAACTTATCTAAATAGACTTAAACCAAAAAGATTTAAGAAGTCTATAGACACGATAGGAAAAGTATGGAAATGGATCGCAGGAAATCCCGATCATGATGACCTAGTTACACTGAAGAGCCAAATAAATAACATAGTAGACAATAACAACAATCAAGTAACAATAAATAAAATAGTTTTTGATAGGATAAATAAGATAACAGCCGTTTCAAATAAAATTTTGAAAGCCGTTCAATCTAGCGAAGACATACAGCACCATGTTGCCATAGAATTAAAATACAAACTTAGAGTTATAAAGGAAGAAATTATCAATATAGATTATGCGATTCATTAGGCTAAAGCCGGAATTGTAAATTCATATATTTCATCAAACGAAGAATTAGAATCAGTTAAATCTGTAATTTTAAAGAATAATCTTACATTAAATAATGTTGAAGAATCATTAGAACTAGCAAATATAAAAATAACTTCAAATAACACAATGTTATTTTACATAGTAAGCATACCATTAACAAATGAAGAAATTTGTGAATCAATTCTAATTAAACCAATAAAAAAGGAAAAATATCTTAATAAAATCCCTTTCGAGGACATCGTAACTTGTAATGATAATAAAATATTTTCCATTAAACTGAAATGTAAAGAAAACAACAATATTAGAATTTGTAATCATAGGAACATTATAGACATTAGTAACACTATCTGTGTCCCACAACTACTCAAGAGCGAACCAGCAGAGTGCACATTAGTCAACAATCAGCCCATCCCTTCAGTTGAAAACATCTCACCTGGAATAATTCTACTAAACCAGTACAAAGGTACAATTCAAATTGACAACCAAAAAATAACCCTTGAAGGATCATATGCAGTGCAATTCCACAATTCCACGGTTATAACCAACAACCAGAAATACTCTTTTAACGAGATACTAACCAGCAAACCCCTTCCTGCTAT
>NW_017536952.1:118636-152967 GCF_001853355.1 Bactrocera latifrons | reverse complement strand
TGATTTCTGATGCTATTTCAGACGATTGTTGTTTTTGTAAACAGTATTTGTAATTTTTGCGGGAAACTATTTACAATATACGCATATAAGGATGTATGATGATTTTTAAGACGATTGTTGTTTTTGTAGAACAATATTTGAAGTTTTCGCGGGCGACATACTTGTATATACAGATATGTTTATACGTGGGTTTGTATATATGTACATTATTTGTGTAGCAATGTCATACGCACATACATATGTATGTATATGTGTATTTACAGGCAGAGCATCGCGCGCATGTTATTTCACTGATAAATGATAATATCTTGATTTGAAATTGATTTGTACTTACATTTGTGTGTACATACATATCTGCACGAAAGATGCGTATGAAAGTTTTAAATGATAAAAGGTGTGATTTATACATATATATTATTGTTGTTTTTTAAGATATTATGATAATAAATCATATACATATGTACATACATACATATGTAGCAAATATATGCATACATATGAAATTATATTACATTATCAAAGATAAGAAATATTTAAAAAGAAGCTCATTTGCCCATTAACTCAAAAATTTCTTGGAGAATTGCATAAATTAAAAATAATGTTATCAATTTTGCATGAATTCATAAAAATTCGCAAAATCACATTCATATCAACTGATAGGATAGCATGTAAACGTATAAAAATATAAGCCAAAAGGCCAACAYGCGTCTGTAAAAGCAATGTATATTTCAGAGCATAATTTCCATTGAATTCTCAGCTCTGTTCACTCATTTATGTTAAAGTTTCTCCTGCCGAGCCAAAAGTGGTGAAATCCACTAATAGAAAATTCATGGCTCTTGACAGTTCACACGCTTGTCCGTAGTTGAACCTTCTCTATATTATACGTTCTCTGCGAATGGCCACCGATTGTCACCGCTTCCCTTTGCCGCTGTACAGCTTCGCCTACAAACCAGGGTAAATATGTACATATGTTTATGCGTGAGCTTACATTCATATCCACGCAGCTGCGTAAAAATATTTCAGAATTACAAAATATTTTTCACATTCCTTGACAAATACAGTCAATACTGGTTATGTGCCACATTCAAAGATACAGATATTGGTAATTAGTTAGAAATAAAAATTTAATATGGTACATAAGCGACAGCGAATACTTAAACGACTCGTACTTAAAACAATTTCTACATATTATAGTTAAAAAAAAAACAAACCGTGAGATGCAGCAGGATATAATATATGCTGTTAAAAGTGATGAGGGATGGATTTGATTTTAATTTAAGCGGAGTACTACTTAGCCGGGAGTGACCGTACACATGAATCAGAGGAATATTGAATATTTTCTTTGAAACATTTCTTGAATTGAAAATCGACAAATAAACTATGTTGTCAATTTTTTTAAATATATTTTAATACTTATTTTTGTGGGGTTGACACTTTTTCCTTCTCATACATTTCAGAAATATATTCAATTTATAATTTTTGGCTTTTGAAATTGTCGCGAAAAGACGCTTGTAGGCAAGGCATGCTCGGGGAGATGTAATGGCGTCTGCTTTATGAATGAATCGAATATGCTTTTTCAAAGTACGTTTGCGTTCATGAATGAAAATTTTGCTGTTGTGTAATTTACTATAAATTTTGATGTCGGCCATTTTGATTTCTGATGCTATTGGAGACGATTGTTGTTTTTGAAGAACAATATTTGTAATTTTTGCGGGTGACATATCTACATGTGAACGCATGTAAGTATGTACATATGTTGTGTATGCATTTTTTGTATGCATATGTCATACGCACATATTTACATGTGCTCATATTGTAAGTATGTATGATGATGTTTGAGACGATCGTTGTTTTTTCAGAAGAATGTTTGTATTATTTGATTTACATGCGTACGCATATATTATTTGTGTGAGAATGTCATACGCAAATACATATGACCATACATATGTGTGTACGTATATATAGAGAAGCGCGCTTTTTATATTTCTGATAAATGATATCTTGATTTGAAATTGATTTGTACTTGCATACATATCTGCCGGATAGACGCGTATGAAAGTTTTAAACGATAAGAGGTGTGATTTACATATATTATTATTGTAATATATTATGTTTTTAGGATATTACGATAATATTTCATATATGAAATTATACAATATTATCAAAGATAAGAAATATTTAAAAAGTAGCTTTTATTTGGACATTAACTACAAATTTTACCATGAAAATAGCGTAATTCAATAATGATGTTATCAATTTTGCATGAATTCACAAAAATTCGCAAAATGATATTCATATACATTGATATGATATGATAAACGTATAAAAATATAAGCAAAAGAGCAACATTCTACTGTAAAAGCAATGTATATTTCTGAGCATAATTTTCATTCAATGCTCAGCTCTGTTCACTCATCTCTGTTAAAATTTCTCCTTCCGAGCCAAAAGTGGTGAAATCCACTAATAGGATTTTGTTAGCTCTTGACAGTTCACACGCCTGYCCGCAATTGAACCTTCTCTATATTAAACGTTCTCTGCCTTAGGTGAGCAAATTTATTATACTTTGTAGCGACATGTTGAAATAAGGGGTAAATAGAACTCCTAAAATAAACAATGCAAAAGTGCACATACAAAGTATTAACTTTCCTGAAAGTGTGTTAAAATGTGAATTTATGCAAGCTGTACAAGTCTTGTTTTTGATCTTTGGAAATAGTCAAAATGGAATTATTTTGAAGTTTTTAATATTTTGGAAAAAACTGATTTTTTTTAAATACATTTCAAAATGAAATTAATAATGCTACATTTTTTTCATTTTTGGATGAGCGTCCAAAGTTTTTCATAATTTATGAGGTAAGTCCAGTTTATAGCTTTATAGGAGCCAATATAAAAATTGGGAGATGGCCGCGGCGACGTCAATTTTTATGTGAAAATCCCATATTTCAGAAACTAATAGCCCAATTTGAATTCGGTGTGTGACTTTAGCCTAACATGAATATGAGTGCGAAAATAGGCGAAGTCGAACTACAATCTTGTCTGTTTCCTATGCAATAAAAATTTAAATTCCAAACAATATATCGGTATAAAGTTTAGAGATATGTCATCTCAATTCTAAAAACTGTTTAAATTAAATAGTAACTTATTAAAACACGGATGAAATCGGATTGTAACCCCAACATTTCTCCATATTACTGGTGTGTTAAAAACTACTAAAAGGGTAATGAACTTAATGCGCCAGATACATTAAAATCTAAGCCCAGGACAATACAAGAGGGCTCGAAGCCGCGGGTTAAAAGTGAGCGCTGCGCGTGGCACAGCCCACATCAAATAAAATCACAATTTCAACCATACTTGTCTATAATATTATCCTGAAGATCCTATATTACCTTTACGAGTATTCAAATTTAAGTTCCAGCTGAGTTCCCAGTATACGTATCTATTAATAACCATTGAATATATGTCAATATGTTCAAGCTTACGCAATGAAGATCTACTTATAGCTGACTTTTTGCCACAACTCACGGTAAATCTGAAAGACTTGTTGTTGAAATTCGGGAAAATATTGTTTTGATCAGGTCAATACTTTCCTTATTTTCGAACTAAGTAAGGCCAATAATATAAGTTAATATGATATCAAATTTGATCCTTATATCTTCACGATTTCATTGCACAATGAAGTTGAATATTTTCGTTCGATTTGTGAGTATAAAGTTTTTCAATTTAGTCGGCTCTGATCTTTGTACGCTGCAAGAGTATAAAATTATCGGTTACACTGGAACTTAGCCCTTTCTTGATAAATATAAAGAATTTCCCCGCCTGTGCTCTTTTCAAATGACAAGAGTATAAAACGTTTGGTTACACCCAAACTTAGCCCTACCCTAGTTGCCAGAAAAAGACTTCGCTCGTAGATTACTAAAGAAAACAAAATTTAAAAAAAGTAGGCGTGGTCCCGCCCTTTAACAAGTTTAATATACATACATATCTCCTAAACCACTTAAGCTACAGCAACCAAATTTGCTGAATACAAATCGTGTAAGAACTTCGGAATCAGAGGATAACGAAGCAAACTCTCCATATAATGGTACTGTTAAAAACAATTTAAAGCGCTATAAATTAATAACTTTATACGCCAGATATATTAAATTTTGCCGCCAAGATGGTACGAGAGAACTTATGGAAAACGATAAACCGGACTCCGGTACGTATAGTTGACCTTTGATCGAAAATGTCGGTTAAAGTGTGACATATATTTGTGAAATTATGAGGTAATCCTTCTCTTATAATAGTATGTCTGTATGTCAAAAATAGGTTGAATCGGACCAACACTTTCCTGAGCTACCATAACTTAATGTAAATATTTTCAAATGGTGATTTTGTGTCCCATATGTATATCAGTCAATGTGTGAGTTATTCCGATGAAATAAAGAGCGCGTGTTTTACTAAACACAGTGTATCATTGTGCAAAAAATAGATAAATTTGGAACTTGTTCTAGCCCCTATATAACTTTACTCTATATGATTGGTTTTAAACCTTTAAGCATTTCCCTGGGATTGATTCTGGCAACTTGCAAGAGCATAAAATATTCGGTTGCCTCCGAAGTTTGACCTTTCTTACTTGTTCAATTCCTATTTTTCCCTTAACACATAAAAAAAAAATTGAAATTGTTTGCATAAAAACTGAGATAACAGCAGATTTTTTATTATTTTTATTTTAACGTGGGACTGCAATAGGATGCCGATTTATTTATATAAAAAACTAAAAATTCGTAATCTTAAGTTAAACTGTGTGGTCTTACAAAAGGTTTGTTTTTAAATAATGTAATTTAGTACAAATGAACGGAAAGTGAAAAGAAATTGATGTGCATGAACGAAAAATTATTTTAAAATGAAGAGAAAGTGGTAAAACTATTCGCGAAATTGGGGCAATGGTTGGTATAGCTGAGTCTTCAATAAGATACCTTATCAAAGTCTTTTACACAACTGGTATTATTAGTTACTTCAAAGCCTCGTTCTGGTCCTCCGAAAATATTAACAGACCGGGAAACAAGGCAAGTTAAATCCTTGGTTAGAAGAAATTCCCCTCTCATATCTGCACAGATAACGGAAGATGTTAGAGAATGATTTCGAAAACAACTTTGCAGGGATTCGTCCAGAAAACTTTTTAAAAGGGCAGGTTTTAAAGCTGGAGTGAATTTTGTCTATTTCATCTCCCTTTCTTGTTAAATATAAAGTATTTGATCTTTTCAAATTGCAAGAGTATGGAACGTTCGGTTACACCCGAACTTTGAAAAGATTTATCTCGTAGTTTTTATGTTTTTGCAACTTCAAGTTGCTACAGAGTATTATAGTTTTGTTAGTTCTGTGGTCTGATGAAATAAATTACTGCATTTTCGGAATAAAAGGAAGGCAATTGGTATGAAGAAAACCTGGCACGGCGTTGGATGTGCGGACTAGGGAAATAGAATTGATTGCATAATGAAAAAGTTTGCTTACTTAAACATCGAAAAGCGAAAAATGAAAGAAAGTTTTACTTTCAACAGGAAAACGACCCAAAGGCCACTGCTGACGTTGTGCGCCTTTGGTTCCTCTATAATACTCAAAAGTTGTGACATACACCACCACAATCACCTGACCTCAACCCCAAAGAACACTAGTGGGCTCTTTGGAACCTGAAAGAATGGCCCAAAATATCCGCGGAAGAAACTACTAAACTTGTGTATTCGATACCCGGGGTTATCCCACCAGTTACTAATTTATAATATGAGCGGGACTTTCTCTGATTCTTATTTTTCGAATTCACAAAAAAATGTGCCTTATTAAGTTTAATATTGAATTGACATGTTTCATACCCTGAAGAATTGTGCGTGATTGTAATGATTCTAAAAAAAATCGTACTAATTTGTTATATTACCAGATATGTCACAGGATAATGCCCCGTTGTTACTACCGACGGTTTCCAAGCCAACTTCAGATTGTGGTCAGTCATTCGGGATATTGATGGTTTTTCCGTGATCGGTGTTGGCACGCCTGTCCTTTTGTATTTATTTATATCATTATATTGGTCTGAAAGAGGTTTTCTACGGTTGTTGTCAATATCTGAAAACGTGGCATGTGATAATGTATATAATTCGAATTCGAATGTCAGATTACATAGAGAGAGCCTTACTATCATAAATGAGATGTCCATGACATGTTTCGTCTCCATATGGATTAAATATATGACAGGTATAACGACCAACATCAGTGTCATCTGCATCCTTGATGGTAAGTCGTAGTAATCCATTCGGCTCGTGATCCATAGATATTTTTTCGCACGGGAAAAGTTTTTGATCATTTTTGAACCACTCCACTTCAGGTTCCGGGCTGCCAGCAGCACATGCTGTAAACTTAGCTGTCATTCCAGGATAAATTTCGCAGTCACCAAGTCTCTTCAGGAATGTTGGTGGTTCTGAACGAATATGTTTTTTGCTAAAAGAAATAAACATGTACTCCTGTAATTTAAATAAAAAAGGGAGTTTGCTGATACCAAAAGCAATTAAATAAATAATTTCCACTATCGCTTTATTATGTTGGTCATGGTTATAAAACATATATCGTATATCACATATCAAAAACTTTACACAATTAATTGAATACATGCGATACAGCTTTTTGTTGTCTACCTGATATCTGTACTAATTTTTTTTTTTAATTTTTTTAGTTTTGTCTCTTAAGATAGCGTCGAATAACGATGTGAGATCCATTATGTAAATGTTTTTGTTGTCGAGAGATCAATGAAATAATTAAGTGGTATTTGAGTCTTCGAAGCCGCTTTGTCATTTCTGTCAGAGAAAAGGGAATATTTAAATTTTTGTACTGAACATGCCGTAATGAAAAGTTTGTGTCCCCACAATATGTGCTCACATTTCATTTGTAATAAAGCGTAGATATTTAAAAAAAAAACTAAAATCATTATCAGAATCATATAATTTAAAATGCTTCAGTCAATCAATGAAAGAAACTTGATTCTTCTAGATATCAATGCTGAAATTAAACATATAGAAAGCTTTCTGCGCGACCAGTTGAAAGCAATTTAATGAATGTAAAATTACTGGAGAACATTACACGAAATTCAATTCAAAATAAACCCTTCTCACTCAAAGGTAGTTGGAAAAAAATTATATAAAAAGTATCTATTATTTAATGAAGCTATTCACCTCAGAGACAATTTATTGACTACCAAAAATATTCGAAAATTAGAAAACTTTTCTCAAATATTTCTGCTTGAATCACTCTTTTAGTGTTTTAGCAAGAACTAAAAATTTCGATCCTGCTTTCACATGGCAGGATTTCAGAACTACCGGTGCATAGAAGCAGAATTTGCCAAGAAACTGGAGTTCTAGACTATTATCGACGAACTTCTCAGTAATAATAATAATTGTATATTGCAGACTGCATGCTCAAGACCTTAATCCCGATAGGTGAAGGATTTTAAAAGAAAGATTGCCTATAATTTGCTGTTAATTTGATCGATCACTAAATGCCTGAATAATTCATATATCCCGGTATAATCTATAAAAAATATGTTTAATGGAGAGTCCATGTATAAATTGATTTATATATTATTGATTTTCAAAACCATAAAAAGCAAATTTGCTCCACCCAACATCATAATGAAAGTAAATATAATACAGTTGTGATGATATCATAAAGCACGATCTCGTATTTAACTTACTCTTAGAAAAATCACTAATCCACTTTAATGGTAAATGTAAAGGTAGTTAATAAAAGTTTTGAAGTATTAGAAGCTTTTCTGCAGGCCAGTTTTTCCATAGGCGGCCCTAAATGTGTCCCTGTGTTTATTGAATTTAATTTGGAAACGTAGGTAGCGTATAGTACTTAAATGGGATCTTTTTACGGCAAATCACAGAACTAGGCTACACTGGTGTTTTATGACCTCAGAAAGCAATAAAAATAGCACGGCCTGTCGCTTTAAAGAACTCTGTTACAAAGTACGCTATGGACGCACTTTACAGTAATTGAAGAAGAAGTTATGGAAGAGAGATTTTCCAAAATTGTGGCATCCTCGAATTTCTGCCATAGCACGCTGAATGTTACCTACTGGTTTCTCGAGCGCTTCAGGTTGTTGGCGTAGATCTTTGATTTAATAATTAATAATAATGAAAAATAAGCTGGAGGCCTAAAACGTATGACAGCACAAATAAATAAGGTCCGATGATACCGCCATCCACAATCCGCATCAAACAGTAAAATTTTGGGGATAAAATAGCGTTTCTTGAACCACAAAAGAATTTGACTCACCCTAGCAACAATTTTGCTTGTTGATGAAACCATTATGGGGGCTTCATCTGAGAACGTGAATTTGAGTAATAATCTTGGACAATTTCCGAGCGTTGTACCAAAAGAAAACGGGACATGATGAATTGGCAACCAGACAAATTTTTACATAAATACGTAAACATAAATGGCCCCCACGAGCTGGGATAAGCATGCCATCCCTATTAATAAATTGGAGCGTATAATCTGTCTACAACAACATCTAGAAAAAGATCCAACGGGCCTGGCTGACAATCAATATAGATTTCGAAGATACAAGTCAATAATAGACGTCATCAAAAACTTATGGAGGTTGCAAGTAATTGTAGTAGATTGGAATCCACAAGGAAGCCGAAAACGCGGTAGACCAGCCAACACCTGGAGACAGGAAGTCGAAGCAGAAGCACAGAAAAGTGGTTATTCTTGGAGAGAAATCAAATTTATAGCTGTAAATAAAATGAAATATAATTTGTTTATTGAGGCCCTATGTTCCACCTAGGAACTACGGGAAAATATATAAGTAAAGCTAATAGAAGGGACCAGTTGTATGTATGGCTCTAAAATATACTACGCGGTAGTCACGTTCAATGTTAAAAATTCTTCAAATTCGGTCTATATGCTATTAATATAGCAGTAATTGTAATATGATGGGGAATAAGCCAGTTAGAGCACATATGCAATACCGCGGTGATAAAAATAAGAAGGCTTAAAAAGTAAAGCTCCAGTTAACATACAAAAACCAAAGCGGTACTTATCCCTAGCAGGAAAAAGCTAGTGGCAGCCACGATCCACATTGATACAATAAATTATAAATAAAAACGAAATTGCTGCTTGCAAAGGTGATGGCTGCAATAACGACACAGTTGGACCTAGTCGGAGTAGACACGCTCTTCTGGCCAAAGTGAGCCGGTCAATACTAATACTCGTACCTATTCGGGAAATCGCTAAACAATACAAAATATAAGCGGAAAATGTCAAAGAAATAGTTCAGGTAAGTGCAACCAGGGTAGTATGCGTGCAAACCACCTCCTATTAAAGAGAGAAAGCAGGAAAGACCTAACTCAGCCTAAAAACTATTACAAACGCTGGGACAAAAGAGCGAAGTGTGGATGGACACACACATTAATTAGAAATGTTCAAGTGAGAGTTGAAAAAAGTTCTAGGGAATACTCACTCACTCTGTTGTAATAAGTGTGAAAACGTGTGGAACATATTCTTTATATGTCCGCTTTGATAAAATGCCTAATTCCGAATCTCAAATCTGCACTAGAGAAACTAGGCAGAACCCAATACTTTTAACACTCTTGATCTAGATAAAAGCTTTCACGTTTAGTAAAGAAATAAAAGAACACATTTACTCGAATTTCATTCGGTTTAAAAAAAAAAAAAAACGTATTTTTTCTATGGATTCTGAATTTAGTTCTAAACAAGTAAGGAAGAGTTAAGTTCGGGTTAGTGTTGAACTATAACTTACAAAGTAGGGTTGAGCAATATTTCACTACTGGTGACTTTTTCACTGTTATTGAAAAATCGCATATCGCAAGGCGATAACTTTTTGTAAATTGCTATGCATTGCAATAAGGTTATTTGTAATAGCAATAGCATAAAAACAAAAAAGGGCGAGCTTTCTTCAAGATGAAACCCGGCAGATGTTTCCAGTCATACATGAAATATATGAAAATGTAATATTTGCAACAAAACGACGTTAACAAATGTAGAGAAATATGACCAAAATAGACATTCTACAGTGGATCAATCAGCGGTCGCTTGGACGATGAAAAGGTTAAAAAGCTAATTATATGCAAATTTTAAAAACATGTCTTGGTTATGTATGTTTAGTCGTTTTAAGAAATAACAAAAAGCTGCTTAAGGTATTTCCTAATTTAATTCAATTCTATTTTAATTTTATTTATTGGTAAAACCCAATTTAAAAGCTTAAGTAATGAATTTAAAAAATAGATTAAAAGTACACATTTTCTCCTGTTTTTTTATAGTTGCCATCACAATAACAATATAAAATCACAATGATTTAAGGAATCGTCTTAGTGTGAAATTTTCGAGAAATCGATTTTTTTGTTGCATTAGCGATAGTATACACTATAATAAACAATCTTTAAAATTTTGAAATCGAAATTCAAATTATTAGGTCGCTACAGCGTTTCTTGTAGAAAGGGTACAGAGTGCCGTTAAGCTATAATATGGTAGTGATTAGTAATGTTTACTGCATGCATTACACTTCGTTATGAAATGGAAATTAATGGAAATTAATCGAATAATAGATACAATTGATTTTTGGTTAAGATAAAAAACATAAATGTGTACTCACAGTTCATTAACCATATCCAGCCGGCCTTGAGTAATATCTGTGCCCTCTCTATTTTTTGCGATACATTTATAAACACCATGATCATTTATGGTACAGTCTTTGATAACTAATGTGTGGTGGTCGCCATCGTTAATCAATTCATATTTATCTCCTTCGATAATAGGCTTGTCTTGGAAGTACCATGACAATTCTGGATATGGTACGCCTGAAACAGTGACACCAATTTTTGCATCGGTATTGATTAAATGTTGCTGATCGCATATCTTTTGAGTGAATAATGGCTTTTTGTACACTTTTCTCACGTTTAGTTCACAAGCAGACGCATCTTCCCCAAGAGGATTTGCTAAGAGGCAATTATATGTACCAGAATGGCTAGATTCAGCGTTATTTATTATTAAACTAACGTGTTTGCCATCACAACTAATTAAAGTGCTCTCATCATTAAAGAGAGTATTATCATCTTTTGTCCATATAATTTCTGGGACAGGATTACCCGTAAAAGCTGCGCAAAGTTTAATTTCATCACCTTCATTTGCATTGACATCTCTAATAGATGACAGAAATCGTGGAGGCACTTCCGGCATTGATTCATCTGTTTTCAATGCGACTTGTAATCTCGCTTTAGACAGAGCCGTACCTATTGCATTTGAAGCAACTACTTCATACAAACCCGAGTCTTTCAAATTAGCCTCTTTTATTTGCAAACAATAATTATTGTCCTTAGTTTCTGTGAATGTATATCGTCCTTCTTTAGGTAAAATTTCTTGGCCATTATTAAACCATTTGATGTCAGGCAGTGGATTGCCTAAAACTTTAACTTGCATTTTTACAGGGAAACCTTCAATACAATTAGTATCATGTAATTCTCTTATAAACTCTGGTTCTTTTTCCACTGCACATACGGTTACCGTAGAACTTCCTTCTATCTCACCCTCTTTGTTAGCGATTAAGCATTTATATACACCTGCATCTTCAGGTTGAACGTTATCAATGCTACAGGACATATGCATATAATCACATATTTAAGGAAAACTTCAAAGTTGTTTATTAAATTTAAATTCATTTAGTTTATAAAACCCACCTTAAACCAACAAGTCCATTCGGATTGTTTATAAAATTTATGCTCGTACTTGGGTGCAAAGCAATTCCATTCTTAATCCATTTAATTTCTGGTGCAGGGAATCCGATTACTCGCGCTTGCAATTTTAACTGTTCTCCAACAGAGACTTTAACATCTTCTAAAGGTTCAACGAATGAAGGCTGCTCTGCTTTTGCTGCAATATTTTATAAATTTTGATCTAAACGTTTGTATACATAATTATGCCTACAAGCATATATCTATTTCAAGAGCTGTTTTCTTAATTTCTAATGTATATACTTAGTCCTGCCATAAGTTTTGTTACAAATTCAGGTAGCTATAAAAACAATAACACGTTTTTGAATAAAAATAATTTCATTTCATAATTCATAATATGATGTACAAAATTTTATTCAAATGGTAATGGTTCTATTGGTATTGTCGACCCAGCTCGAACAACATATTTTTTGAGACTCTTCAAATTTTTGTGAGGTATTTTACAGATCATGACGGACAAACATCTGGACTTTGAAACATCAAATATCACCTGTTTTGTATGCTGGAGCAAAATCTTGTTGGAAGATCCAGTGTTCTCCATTGAAGAGAGTAACCTTTTTTTCAGGTATAATGCCTTTACCGGAGGCTTCCCAACAAACTATTACAGAATGAATGGAGAACACGTTAAACCCTTGAAATAACATCTGTAATTTTGCTTATTAAAAACTGCTTCAACTGTTAAAACTTCACCCTCTGTGACAATTATACATCAAGCGAGTTGTCAGAACATAACCAGTTGCCTGACAGCTGGCTTTTTATATGGAGATCATCTCGAATAAATCTTGACATTGATTCGATCGATATCCATTTCCTTTGACATAATTTTCTGGGGATTTCTGCAAATGAGTTTGCGAACTAAACTGAATATAATTATATAAATAAGACTTGACACTGAATACAAATTATAACAAGATGGTGCTTTTTGTAAACTTTGTAACAGAATTTGAGGCAAGACTAATTATAAAGGCAATCAAACCGCTTCAGAAACCATCAATTGACTCTGATGTAGTGAAAAAATTACCAAATGTTAAAAATCATCCATCTCTTTCAAATCGCAAATTGATCGAATCAATAGATGTTAGCAAGCGGTGGCGGAACCCCATCAATAACATAAAATCGTTGTGGGAGAGTGTGTGAGTGGGCGATATATTATGGTCGATTTTGGTGTTAAAAACTATTTACTATCCATGTTCGAACGCACGGTATTTTCCACATATTACTCAATAAAGAATACACAAAAAGAGCTTTATTTTAGGCACAAAGATATACTGTTATGAGTAATGCACGTTTCGTAATCCTCTTTGAGATATCACAAATATTGGTCGAAATATTCAGTATAAAATCACCCGGAAGTTCGAAATTAGGTATATGGGACTCAGGGAAGTATTGACCCGATAACCCATTTTCGATACATATTGTCATGAAAGGATTCTCTCTTAATTTCAAGTTTATATCTCACACAATGACCGATATTTTAAACAGTCTTGTTTGGGTTCGGGGAATTTTTAGTGCTAATGTTGCATACTTTGAAGGAATTATTTATGCAAAATTATATACAATTATATAATTTATTAGCGAAGGAATTTAAAATTGTGTTATAAGGCGTGGCTTTAGTCCAATTTCGTCCATTTTCAGACTGTAACATAATAATTACAAAATAATATCACGCACCAAATTCAGTCGAAATCGGTCGGTCAGGTCCCGAGATATGTGATTTCACCAAAAAGTAGACGACTTATAAAGCCGTCTCATTATCCAATTTAGTCCATTTTCAGACCGTCGGTAAGAGTTCTTATAATATTTTAGCTGAGTAAATTTCGTTGTTGAAACCTTAGTGATTTAGGAGATATGTACTTTAAACTTATTAGAGGGCGGGACCATGCACACTTTTTCAAAACTTTTTGATCACAGGTTTCCTTTGGTACTTCGATCACTTGTGCAAAATTACAGTTCTATATATTAATTTAGTGCTTAGTTATTGGACTTTTTAGGTTTTCGATTAAAGACGCGTTATGGGTGTGGCAGTGGTTTGGTTACGCTCACCCGCATACCAATTTTAGTAAAGGTATCTCAATTTTTACTCAAGTTACAGCTTGCACAAACGGGAAGGCATTTATATAATATATATACATACATACAATCTATCTCGCTTATTTGTTAAAACACAAGGGAATTACTTACGAGATACGGCAACAGCGCATAAGGAAGATATTTCGCCAAGGGGATTTGAAATGATAACCTTATATGCTCCAGAATCAGATGGTTGAATATTCGCTATTTCCAATGTTAAAATACCGCTAGGGGAGGATGTGAGTCTTATGCTAAAAATAAACAAGTATTACAAGGAGCAGACATATAGAATGTTAATGTACATATATATGTAAGTATCAGAGAACTGCAACGAGTAATAAATTTTTGTTTATACTTAAGTACTGATATGTTACTCTGTCTGATTCTGGCAGTTCGGTTCATGTACACGAAGCGAACCGTTTGTCTTCAAATCAGCGATAGAGAACAACTTTGAATCACGAGCGATCAGCTTATACCTGATTTGATTATGAACGTTCGCATCAGCAGAAAATACCCAAAGTGATGCAAACTCGGGCTTCAATAATTAAAATAATGGACAGCGTTCGGTTTGTATATCATCCCTTAAACACTGATTTAGTCGGGCACTTCTGTTCTATTTCAATGACATATGTTTGTATGTATATACATATGTTATAAGTATATACATATGTTATAAGTAAAAATTCCATCAAGTATATATGTACATACAAGAAATGTTTGTATGTATATATGTACGTACGTACTCGATGGAATCTCCATTGTTTACGCATCGAAAATTTGTAACATGCGCACATTTTTAAAGCTTATAAATTTTTTGCCATACATGATTCAAATCAGTCCAGCAGAAAGTTGTTGTTATTTGCTATACTTATATATTTACCCAAAGATTAACTCGTAGCTTTACTTATAGTTTACCCAAAGTTTCACATCAATTCAAACAACCCTCGCAACGCTATGATACGATTGGAGCTGAAGCCAGCCATACCGTTTACTCGATCGTGATTGCCGAAGAATAGTTCGTGTTGCATCAGATCAGTTGACGCTGGCGGCCACTCGAATTGATTAACAATGTTGCCATGCTGAACTGAATTGATTYGATTGTGTTTTTGGCACGACTGTTTGTTCTGATTTTATCATACTCGTTGTAGCTCTCTGGTATGCATATGGATTAGTTTTGTGTGTGAAACAAAACTTGGTAGGATAGGTTTTTAGATCTTGATTTTTTGATGATACAGCAGCACTCAAAGAAAAAGCAAATAGAAACTATTACAGAGATAAAGATATCCGACTTTGACAGTTCCCTGGATCGGGTAGGTTTTGACGTTTCGCAATTGGAACGACTGAAATGGCCAGATTGAAATTCTACGACAAATATAAGTGAACGGAGTCGCCGTTCAGGACCAAAATGTACAGCAATGAAATTTAAATATAATGAGAAATTTAAATGTATTTGATGAAATGTAATGCACCATAATATATTTTCAATGGAAAATTGTTAAAAACATTTATTAATTGAGACCTAAGAAACTTAAATTACTCAGTATTGAAAATTCAAAAATCATCTGATTATATATCACAAAATCACAAAAAAATATTTAAGTAGTACTTCCATATGTTGAATATATAATAATTTTTAATCTTATTGAAATTTGAGTGCTTTAATATCAATCGCAAAAAATTAATAATTGAACTGATCTGGCTACAATGTAAAATGTCATACAAAACGTTAGTTTTGAGGTGCTGCTTAGTTTGTTTACACTTACTGTTCACTTGGCTTTAATTGTTCACCATCTTTAATCCAACTAATTAGTGGAATTGGACTTCCAATAACTTTACATTGTAGAACCAAATCTTCACCTTGACATACTTCTTTAGCATTGTCGAACTTGCTTTCAAACTTTGGAGCTAATTCTAGCAGAGAAAGTTTAAACGGAACTTCAGTCACACCAATTTCATTTTTAGCAACGACAGTGTACTGGAAATAAAGAAATTAATTACATAACATTTGAAGCATAAATAAAAACTTTACCGTTCCGGCATTCGAGGGTCTGAAATGAGAAATTTCTAATTGGCTGCTCAATTGATCAGAATCTGGAGATGATTGTTGTATAATATATACTAAATCTTCATTTTTAGTAATTTGAGCTCCATCAGCAATCCTTTCATCACCTTTCTTCCACTCAATTGTTGGTTTTGGTATTCCATGTGCTAATACATTAACATTCACCGGATGATTGTCCAGTATTAATTGGTCTTCTGGTGGTGCGATAAATGTCGGCTTTTCGACTAAAAAATATATATATGAATATTTATGGTTTAATTAAAAAAAAATTGGAAATGGTGATTATGAAATGGATAAAGGTAGCGGCGAATTCGCCACTACAATTATTTCTCAACAAAATAAAAACATATTGCCAATATTATTCTAAATGTAAAATTTGGTAAAAAAAAAGAGTGGAATTTCCGAAATTTCAGCGGAAAGTACATAATTCACGTAATTTTGGTTTGACAAACATACACGTCAATTTTATTTATCTATATTGATATTATTATTGACTGTTAAATTAACCCACCTTTAACGTTTAAATGGAAGCTTGCAGTAGACGAGCCTTGGTCATTAACTGCGGTTAATGAATATAGTCCATCCTCTTCTGATTTAACACACTGGAATACCAATCTGTATTTATCATCATCAACGTCGGCTATCACTTCGCAGTTTTCATTGTTGCACAAATTTTCGTTTCCTCGAGTCCATGTAACTTTAGGCTTAGGATTCGCTAGTATGATAGCATCAAAAGCAATGGTGTCATTTGGAAGACAACACTGATCTTTTAAGCCTATAATTTCTGGTTTTGATAACACATCAATCCATCCAGTTGTACTGATTTTGCCATATTTATTTTCTATCTGTAGTTCATATCGGCCAGAATCTTTGTGTTGAACTATGAAAATACAAAAATGTTGTATGTTATTTAACAAGTGGTTCAGTAAGTTCAAGAATAATAGAGACAAGATGGCGGCGCGAACGTACTTCAAAACGATTTGTTGATATGTAGATTGTAGGCTTTAAATAAAAAACTATTAACTTACCAGATCTGCGTATTAAAGTACTTATAACTAAATAACAATCATTATTTAGAACTCCAACTATTCTATGCTAACTTCAAATTCGCTTTAAGTCTCGCAGTTAATATGTGTTATTAATATTTTATGGAAACTAAAATAAATAAACAATTCTAATATTTCAACATATTTTCATTTCTTGTGATTGGTAAATTTCTAGAATCTTTCATTTCAAAATTAAATACTTTTCTAAAGTATTCAGTAACGTTAGATGGGTATTTCTTAAAATATGTATTGAAATCACTATTGCAATACCTCAGTTATAATTATCGGAACAGGAAAATAATATCATATAAAGATTCATATAAATATAAAATTATGTACATACAAGTACTCGTAGTACATATCTACCGGGTTTTCTAATGGGTATGATATGAATCCTAATTATCGTTTCGGTCATTTTTTATAGTCATGACTAATAATTTTTTCATTGTATACAGTAATGTTTACAATTTCATCATGGAGGGATATTAGCCAGAAAAATATTTAGAAATCATTCATTTTTATTATCAAAATAATCCTTTGCCATTGAACAAACATTTTCTTTATATAATGTTCAAGTGTCAATAAGAGAAATAACCGCTCGAAGTAATTAAAATATTGCTGCCGTTCAGGCGGTGTTGCTGAAGACCCCCAATTTGAAGATTCCAAGACGTTCTTAAGAATTGGAACCAACCACAACCTAGTGAATTTCGCCAAAGGATTTTAGCTTACATCCGTCAAAAACTGATGCCTGACCGTAAACTTCGTGAATTTGCTGATTTTAACTAGGAACAATCTTAGGAAAATCACCTACACCGATGAGGCTCACTTTCATCTTAGTGGTGCGGTAAGTAAGCAAAACTATCGATTTTGGTGCGAAAAAAAATCATAAATTATTCATGAATAACCATTACATCTAAATAAATGAATAGTTTTGTGTTTTTTTTTTTTTGTTCTAGTGGAACCATCGTCCGTCCTTTTATCGAAATGAACAATTCGCATAACGTATGTTTTTCTGCGCTGACGTTTACGATTGTGTGTTGCAAAAGCTTCTGTTTAATTTAGTTTTGCTACCAGATTGGGGTCTATTAAAGCTTATAGGTTTTAAAAATTTGATTAGTGTCGTTACTTATTTATCGACCAACATTTTCCTGTTTTCCTATCTTGCTTTTAGAGCTTAGCAAGCCAAATTGAAATTATCACCATTTAGTGCGAATAAAGTTGATCCCAATCTGCCGATCAACTGAATAGGTTCACATAAATTCGCTTGCATTTTCATGATTTTTCATCACATATTAATCGTACGCATGTTTTTTTTAAAAACGTTTTAACTTTATATTTGTGTAAATCAGTGTGCGCTAGTAAAGAACCGTTTGCTAAGTACCGTTACTTCGCATATTCTGTTTTGTTATTTATTTCGCTAATTTCTGTGCAATTTTTTGGTTCAACTGAATAGGTTCAGCTGAACGATTTTTAGTTGGCGATTAAACTTGGCGGCGTGGCGACACATTTTTGATACAAACTTTTTGTTTCGTATATTTTCTTTAAATTAAACGAAAATTATCCGAGTATGAAAGAGGCCAAATCAAAGCCTATCGGGAAAGTGTTGTGAGCAACAATGCAGAATATGGCAAAAACATGAAAGGCGGAGTCATCTGACTGCCTCTACGGCAGTCAGGAGGCATATTTTGCGAGCATCTCTCAGCACCTAAAATTAAAGAAATTTTCGGTGTTACAGCCAGTGTGTCTACAGTTAAACGTGTAATTTCATCGGCAGATCATCTAAAACGAATGAAACTAAAAACAAAAAAAGAACCGTTAAATGATGCACGTAAAGCTTTACGACTGCTCTTTGCGTGGAAGCACATGAGCTGGACGAGCGAATGTCAGAAGGTGGTTTTTTCCGACGAAAAAAAGTTTAATTTAGACAGCCCTGATGGATACAACTAGGGTGGTCAAATAGTAGATTAAGGCTCAAAGTGTGGACTTGTTCGAATAGCCCCCTTATTCACCTGACCTTAATATAATGGAAATCGTATGGGGGTTGCTATCGCGCAAGGTATATGAATTAGGCCAGGACTGCCATACGTCCTGGTTTACCGAAACAATAACAACATACTGCTGATATTCCACTAAAAAATCTTACGGCTTTTGGTGCAGACAACACAAACGCGAATTTTGGGGGCAGACAAAGGAATGGCGTAACTAACGTTTTTTACAAGTTGAAATCCGAATTGGGTCGAGAAATAGACGGCATCGATTGTTCAGCTCATATCCTCCACAACACTATTTCACGTGCTACAGATGTACTGTCAATTGACATTGAATCTGTTGTTTTGAAGATATATAAATAGATATATAAATAAATATATTTTTACGGTTAGAACTGAACGATTGAAACAGTTTTGTGAAAACGCACAGGTAATATTTAACGAAATACTCTCCCATACAAGAAGTCGGTGGTTGTCACTTTGGCCTGCAATAGAGCGTATAGTACAGCTTTGGAGACCGCTCAAAGAATTCTTTGAGGTTGAAAAAGGAGCAGCGAAAGTAATTACTGACTTTTTAAAAATCCGTCAACAGAACTATATTTCACATTTATACACAGCCAAACATTTGTAATTGAGAAACAAATCAAAAAAAATTGAAAAGCGAAATATTTCAGTTATGGAAGTTCCATTAATTTTAAGTGAAACTATATGTGATATGACAGATTTGAAAACAATTTTATTGGAATTCAAACACAAACAGTTTTGAATAATTTAAAGAACAAATGTTTGAATGATAAAATTTCTGATTTTGAAAATGACATTAAAACTTTTTTTGCGACTTTAATTAACTACTTAGAGGATTGGGTGGTCCCCTTAAAAAAGTATGCAATTTTTAATTGGATGACATTAAAAAATATACCTGAATGGACTGACGTTCAAAAAACTATAACTTATTTACAAGAAAAAAATATTATTTTGTCTGATGAATCCTTCCAAAAAGTTTCTTGTCTTAAGTCATTTTTAGAGATAAATAAAGAATATCCAAAGGATAAGGGTACAATTAAAAAAAGGTTATATTTTTTTGAAAAAACTTCTGAAAAGGAGCGAAAAGAAAATTTTTTAAAAATATTACAATATTTATACGCAATCCCCAGTCATAATGCTTACGTAGAACGTATTTTTTCATTAATAAGTTCACAATGGACCAAAGAAAGAAATTGTTTAAATATTGATACATTAGAATGTATCATTCAATGTAAGTTTAATTTTAATATGACATGCTATGAATTTTACAACTATATCAAAGAAAAAACTGAAGTTTTGCGCAAAGTTCAAAGTTCAGAGAAATACTAAGACTTATAATGTTAAATTGAATAGTCTTTTTTTCGAATACATGTTTAAGTGAACTGTTAATTTTTTCCCAATAAATGTTTGATAAATTTATCAGTAAAAAATTTTTTGGGTTTTTTTTTATAAGTGGGAAATTTTTGGGTGAAGTGTCCTGGTGAGCGGAGTCCGAGTTATGGCAGCCCTAAATTAGGCAGGCAATTTGATTGCAAGACAACTTAAGTTGCGGCAATTAAAACGGTCTGGAAAACAATTTCCCCGCAATTACTGAAAAATTTGTATAGCTCGCTTCCCGATCGTTTATATGAAGTTATATCCAAAAACGGCGGATTCACTCATTATTAAATGTATTAAAAATTACTGTAGAAATGCACTTAAGAATAAGCTAAATGCCAAAAATATGAAAATTATCTTAAGTTACTTATATAATTTTAATGTTTTTAGGTTGAAAATATTCAGATGAACGAAAAAAAATCATTGACTTTATTAACCTTTCAGAAGAATAAATAAATATGGAATAAATAATATGTTTTTGAAAATCCTTCTTCACCATTCTATTTTAATATGATTTAGGAATAAAATAATTATGTAAATCGGAAAACTGGTTTAGGAGTTATAGATAAATCTCTCTTTCCTCTGAGATCATAAACCTACTCAGTTGAGCGGCAGTGTATATGTATAAATTATTTAACTCAATTCTTATTACACGAGTAAACTGATTATTATTAAGGCCGATGTTAAAAATGTGTGATCTATGAAGGACGGAGGAAAAGGTGAAAGGTTGCGAATTGTATATAACGAATTATGTACGTATTATGAATATTTATGTATATATATATCTTTGCACTAAGTTTAGGTTCATATATGTATATATAGTATATAGGTATGATTATATTTAGTTTTTTCTGTTTTCTCTAAAATTCGAGTTCGTAGACGGGCGTAATCGGATCGCTGCCACGCCGACAAATCGCCATTAACCGAAAATATATAAAGCAACATAACTAAGCACTAAATTAAGATATGAATCTTTAGTATAGTACAGAGTATACAGTAGCAAGGGGCACCTGAGGGCCTGAAAAGTGGGCGTATCCCTCCTAAGCCACTTAAGCTACTACAACGAAATTAGCTGAGTACAAATCTTATGAGAATTTCCACTAACAGTGTGAAAAAATCGGATCGGAAATCCCATGTAACGGTACTGTTAAAAACTACGAAAGGCGCGACAAATCAATAACTAATTACGCCAGAGACATTAAATTTTACCACCGAGATGGTATGGGAGAGCATTACGAGAGCTGACCAATAGTTTGTTCAAAAAGTATCGCGAATTTTGAATTTTCGCGGGCTACGTATATTCGAATTTCGAATTTTTTGTGGCGTTATATTGGTACTCATGTCTGTCACTTAAGCCGACAAGCTCGGCCAATTTGAATGTTCATTTAATTGTTGACAGCTGCTTTGCTTGCACGTGTTTTGGATCGTCTTCGGTTTTTACTTATTCAAAAAAATGTGTTAAAGAACATGTATCAAATTTTGTGTGGAAAGCTAAATTAAGTGCGCGGATTCATTCAGAATGTTGACTGTGGCATACGGAGAAGCTAAATTGGACCGAAGAAACATTTATCGGTGGTACAAAATGTTCTCAGAAGGCCGAGAAGATGTGACAAAAATTGGCTTTTGCACCACTCATTGTGCGCGACGTTTTAGCCAAAAACAACACACTAATGATGCCGCAGCCACCGTATTCCCCAGATATGGCCCCCTGTGACTTTTTCTTGTTCCCTAAACTGAAGAGGCCCATGAAAGGACGACGTTACGCTTCTCTTGACGAGATAAAGACGGAATAGAAGGAGGAGCTGAAGAAGATAAAAAAAATTATTTTTTGAAGTGCTTCGAAGATTGGAAAAACCGTTGGCACAAGTGTATAATATGTAATGGGGATTACTTTGAAGGGGACAAAATAGATATTCATGAATAAATAAACAATTCTTAAAAAAACACAAAATTCGCGATACTTTTTGAACATACCTCGTATTGGCCGATATATGCGATACAAAATAACCTGGATGTTTGATTATCTTTACATTAGGTATACTCGTAAGTATTTTACAATGAAACACATGGTAGTTTGTTAAAGCAGTTCGGAGCAGAGGTTCTCGCATTAATACCGAGAAAAACTGCTATAAAGATGAGAAGTGAAATTTGAACGAAAAACATCGACATAAAACACCGACCCAGGCTCCCTCGAAGTATCGATGTTCTCAAAATCACAACATCAATGGCAAACATCGATGCCTTTTGACAAAAACAGCGATGTTTCAAAAGCATCAAAAACATTATCTGCCATCTCTGCCGCCAGCTCCATTCTCTCCAATAACGCTGTTAATGGTACACATATTTCTTCGTCCAATGTTGCTGTTTCAGTGTATGTTGGTAATGTCAGTGTGGATTATCACGCTCCTGCTTCTCTACCTGCAGCTGCTACCAATGCTGCTTAATATGCCAATACATATGCTGACGCTGTTGCTAGGAATATCAACGCTCACTCGAAAGCCAATGGCAAAAACAATTTGCTAAGCTATTTTCTGGACCAGATACTACTAATAGTTTTTCCATTTTTAAATTAAATTCTGAAATTTTACATTTTACAACAAGTATGCAAAACGCTGCTTGGGAAAGTACACAGGAATTAAGGAAAATTGCTGTAAACTCACAATATCCTAATGATATAAGGGAAATAATTAAATAAAAGAGGAAAATGCGACATAAATAGCATCAAACCCTTGCCCAGCTGATAAATCTATTTTAAATAAAGGTTCTAAAGATCTTAATCGGAAAATCAAGAGGTTTAAAAATGAAAGTTTCGCAAAATATCTTCGGTCCCCAAGAAATGGAAGAAATTCCGGCTACTCTCATTGGAAAAGCTGTAAAAGACTACAAACACCAGAAACTCAAGTATGTCCCATTCAAATAAGCTAGGCCAGAGACGATTCAAAAAAAGCAGAAGTATTTTCGGATTATTTACCCAAAATATTCTCCCCATCTGAAACACACGTTGATTATCCTACTGCTTCTAATCTCAAGTTGTACAAGCAGTAAGCTAAGTGAGGAAATCAAAAATCTGAAAAAAATCCCTGCTTACGACCTGATTCCTGCCGAGGTCCTAAACCAGCTTTCTCAAATAAGTATAGTAAAAATACCAATATTATTAATGCGGCTTTTCATCTTAAATACGTGCCAACTTATTGGAAAATTACTGAAATTATCAAGATTCCAAAGCCCCGAAAACTAGGATATGATGTATCTTCATACAGGCCCATAGCACTTATACCGGTAATATCGAAACTTTTTGAGAAAATTCCCATAAAACTTATCAATAAAATCATTGAGCGAAAAACCATAATTCCACCCCATCAGTTTGGGTTGCGAGCCAACCATTCTACGATTGTTCAAATGCACAGGATTACACACATTATTGAAAAATCTTTGAAGAAAAAAATTCTGTTCTGCCGTGTTTTTGGATGTTGCAAACGTTCGATAAAGTTTGTCACAAAGAACTGCTTTCGAAACTGAAACGGATTTTACCGAAACAGCATCATAAAATCGTATTTATCAGATCACTACTTTCGCATTAAACAAGGAGACTAATATTCTGTTCTCAGGGAAGTAAAAGCCGGAGTTCCACAAAGTAGTTTGTTGAACCCTCTTCTTCATATAGTATTTGCAGATGATACCGCGTTGCTTGCTGTTGGACTCTTGTTCAGTACTAATCTTCAAAAAGCTGTAAATAAAGTCTTGCAATGGGCAAAGAAATGGCAGGTAAAGCTGAATGAAGCAAAGTCTGTACACATTGTTTTTACATACAACAAGATACAGCACTTACCAATTTTCATAGACGGTGCACGTATACCCTACTTTTATTCCGCTAAATACTTAGAATTGACGCTTGACACTAAGCTACGGTAGAAAGTTTACGTAAAAACCAAACGTAAGAAACTGGACATGCGACTTAAAAATTATAATTGGTTAATCGGTAACAAGTCAGTCAGAAAGTACTAAGACTAATTGTCAAAGTGCCTTGGTATTGTAGATGTGCTGATATAAAGCGTGATCTAGGCTTAAACTCGGTTAACGCAATATTAATATTAAAAATTGCAACAGCACATAGTGCAAGATTGCTACAGCATTGTAACGAAGAATGCTATGTTAACTCCTAGAGATGGACCACCAAGACGACTCAAACGCCTCAAACCCAGCGATCTTTCAAATTAGTTAATTCTCTCATAGTAGTTTTGTAATTATATGTTTAAATCATATTCAAGTTACTTGTTAGTTCTTCCTTTAATTTGAACTAGTTGTAATGTATAAAAAAAATAAAATAAAAATTGAAGAATTTTGTCGTTATAATATCCCAATTAAACATATACATACCATATGGCTGCCAGGGTATACTAAGGACCTCAAACGCTTAAAAAATCTTACAAATAAATATTACAGAAAATTCTCTTCGTCTAAATCTTATGTCTCCTTCATTCAATTTCCACACTAATCCAAACTGGATAAACTTCTCTATAAAAGGTGCTGTAAATGCGCGAAGTCTAAAATTAAGTCGATCCCTAAGCCTATTTGGAACTTTGTTTTTCCTTCTGCCTTACGCTGGGGTGATAATTCGGCATGCACTCCTGGTGAAATTTTCAACTTGCGTCCTGCATTTTTCAAATCAAATTATGTACACGATAAGCCTGGAACTACTTCCACTTTTTCTACTAACTATTTTCTATCCATAAAATTTGGCACACTGTGTCTTTCGTAGGATGATATTGCCAAGGCTTTTTGTGATATCAAGCCTTCTTTCAAATTGGATTTGTATGGGAAGCCGCCTGTACTTATAAAAAATTATCCTACCTTGGTATATCCTCTCATGCTTCTCTTCAATAAGTCTTTGTCCTCTGAGAATTTTATTTCAGACTGGAAATTGACATTCATTACCTTTATTATTAAAAATGGTAGAAAGGATGTAGTCCCCAATTACAGACCTATTTCTAAAGTTTCTACTATTTCGAAAATTTGTGAGTGCTCTGTTAAAAATAAGTTACTTTTTTTTGTAGTAAAATCAATAATTAATAATTAACATCAATCGGATGGGTTCGTCTCTAGTCGCTCCGCTGTATAACGCTCTGAACATATAGTGTTCTTAAGTTAAGGTTATAGACGCTATATTAACAACATAAATTAAATGATTTTCCGAAATAATATCCTGAAACCCTACACCCATGTTATGTCATAGGACTTATTAAGAATTTATCTAGCCGATTAGTTGAGAAAACTATACATTGATTATTTTAATACTACTTACGTTCATCAAAATTTATGGTATATGAGTACTCCTTAAGACCGTTCTCAAGATCTTGTACTGATTCTGTTATTATGATATTGCCTTGTTCTTTTAATGCCACTCCATCTTTCATCCATGTTATTTTCGGTTGAGGGTCAGCGGTGAATACGATAGGAATCGCCAAAGAGTTTCCCTTTTTAGTCGTAATATCACGTAACCCACTTTTTAAAATAGGTTTGCGATAATCTGCAACGCCTGAAAAAGATATATTTTTATAGCAAGACAATATCCTTTAAAAAGTACTTTTATATTTACCAGATAGGGATAAAACACCTTGGAGAGACTTTTCGCCACATTTATTTTTAATTACCACTTTATATTCACCAGCGTCGGGTAGTTGCAGTTCCTTTATTTCTAACCTGTATTTCTCCTGTAAGCAAAAGTTAAAAGAAATTTGAAAATTTTTAGAAGAAATAATTCTTACCCCATCAACGATGGTAGCAACACGCTGATCTGCTTGTATTGGCTTGCCATCATGATACCATACGGCTTCCGGTTTGGGAATGCCTTTAGCAATAATCTCATATTTTAATGGCACTGACTCGAAACTATGTTTTTCCAAAATATCTGCGTGTTGGATCTCAGGAATCGCTAAATATCAATCAAATAATTCAAAGTTACAAACAGTTTTTGATAGAAATGGCATACAAATGTGTACCGCATGTTAAATTTGCATCGATGAAGATGTATTGATATTAAAAATGGTGAGTACATATTAATCAAAATGGTAACAGTAAATGTGAAGATAATTACGCGACTTAATGCGCACTAATATGCTTAGTAATTGTATTGAGTTTAAGTTGTTAATACCTACAGTTCGAAGGTTGCCTTTATATCTCGTATCGTAAATCATCTTAAAGTTTTACATATTTGCGCAAACATTTAGTATTTTTTAAAAATTTCGACATAAAATAAGTCAGTAACAGTGTATCGATGAACTTAATTAAATTTTTGGCATTGAAGCTAAATCAAGGACGATGATTAATATTTGTTTTTGTTCTATAATCTCTTAATATTAAAGCAACCCTCGTACTGTCCCTGCCTATTGTAAAAAATTTCAAGGTGAAACTGCTCGTAATTGTTGTTTATTTTTAATAAGTTTTAATTTTAAATTAATAATGTGGTCTATAATAAAAGCTATGTATATGAATAAAAGTAAAAAAAAAACAAATACAAAATTCTATAAAATAAATAAATTTGACTTAATTAACATGAAATAAGAAAACAACTCTTACAACCTGAACAAAAAACCATAACTCAAAAAAAGAAGTTAGTTTTCTTAATGATATTAGCAATCTTATTAACTATTTAATTTTTGCTTGGATTTTACAGTTTTTCAGAACTAGCCAAGCATGTTAAATAAAAACATCTCATATTTCTTAAGTCAAAAATAATTGCAATTGTTGAAGATTAGGTGATCGAAAGAATTCATATAAAAGGAAAGTAAAAAACCTTTCAATCTATTATTTATTTCCGTGGTAACCTGTAAATTCTTTCTTAATGGTGTGATCTACGGTCAAAATGCTATTGCTAAAGTATTACAGGCTTTGTCCGGAAAGTATTACTGATTTTGTTGGATTCGGTAGAGGGCGTTCCCAGCTAACGAACGAGCGGCTGGTGAGTTGTCTCCGAGCACATGGAGAGTCAGAGCAAACATTTTCGTGCGATATGTTTCTGTAAGTGGTGTAAGCTGAAAATGCAGCTTTCTTTAAAGCAGAAGTACGCTATTAAATTCTGTGTGAAACTCGGTAAGTTTGCGACAGAGACGTTTGAGGTCGCTGATGAACCGTGCTGGGAACCTGCTAGTTCGGCAAACACCGACAATGTGACTCATATGCGCCGCTACAAATCAGGACTTGCTAATCCGATTACTTTTGATGTTAGATCCAGTCATCATCAGTCAAAGAAAACTATCATGCAAAAGTAAATCAATTTTATTAAAATCAGTTTTTGATTTAGTTGAATAATATTAAAAAAATCCTTTTTTCGTTTATCAACTTTTTTAATTTAATACAATTAATTGAAATTCGTTACCGTCGGGGTGGCGGAGTGGGAAACAAGAGATAGAGATTTTAAAAAGCTTTGGTAAAAGTTTCACTTTTTATACAGGCAGTGGAAGTATTTTTAAGTTTTTGAAGAATTGTAACGATTGGTTCAATAACTTTTTTTAAATTGATGACAACCATGGCAAACGAATTAAGGACTATGATTTGAGGGCATGCACTCGGGTCCCTTAATTGGGAAGGCGCCGCAGCCCAACTGGTGGATTGAGGGCAAGTTCGGTGTGAGATTCGTAGTGTGAGAGAGACTCCGTCGCCAAGTACTGTCATTCACTCCGGTGGGTGAACGTCTACCTACACTCCGCATCCAAGCGAAGTTCTATTTTGATTTTGCGAACACGCTTCTACGAAAGAGAAGGCCGATGTGACCAAAGATGCTTTCTATGAGCACTTGCAGCGAAACAATGTGATCTGCTCCCGCCACGATGTCAAAATCGTGCTTCGGTGGGCAAGGAAGGCATCTTTGACGCAAAAGTCGGCAAATTCAGCCTCCACGAGGAAACATCTCCAAATAGGTTGAGGCTGAAATATGGTTATCTGTAGTATTAGATTCAAGCATAAGAAAATACATCAAGCTACCCGACTGACTTCGGATTGAAAAGCCACCAACCACATCGATCATGTTGTGATAGATGGAAGACACGTCTCCAGTGTTCTAGACGAGTGCGCGATGTGCTAACATCGACTCGGACTACTATCTTATTGCAGCCAAGATTCGCACTCGCCTCTGTGCAGCAAAAAAATTTACTTCAACAAATACAAGTAAGGTTCGACGTTCCTTGCATTCCAGCTCTCTGAGAGCACTAGCCAACAACTTGGTATATGGAAACTGTGTCTGTTTTCTCCAGAATGGATAAGGCAGGAAGGAAATGGTTCTGGTGGTGAACGAGGGCAAGACTAAATATCTCATCTCATTAAACAAACAGTCGTCGTTCTCGGGACTAGGCACCCTCTCACTGTTGACAGTCGTAACTTTAAACTCGTAGATAATTTTATCTATCAACACCATCAACAAAGTCAGGCTCGAAATCCATGCAGAATATCTCTTGCCAACAGGGGATACTTCGAAAAGAAGAATATTCATACATGTTATTATACCATAGATGTGTTTTCTCCATGTGAGTCTTCTATCTAGGTGAATATCAAGATATGTTCCATTGTTCGCTTGGGGTACTAAAATATTGTTTACTTTTACTGCCGAGCACTTTCGTGCTACACCTTATCAAAAGCCTGAGCTACATCTAGAAATATAACTGAACAGTATTCCCTGTGCTCAAATGCTTTCCTCATTTCGTTAGTAATTCTATTTAAATATTACATATTAGTTATAATGTATTATTTTCGTGGAGGAAATGAAACGTCTTTGGAAGTAATACTTTTTCAAATAATTTAGAAAGTCAGGGTAGAAGACTGATTGGTCTGTATGTAGACGCCCGCGTTAAGTTTTTCCTAGGTTTATCTATCAAGTTATTCTGCGACTTTTTCCATGAAATTGGATAATATACGAAACTAAGAATTGCATTGAAGAGCAAAGAGATCGCTGCTGTGAGCTGCAGCTGCTGAAGTCTTAGTTTCGGATACTATCCAATTTCATGGAAAAAGTCGCAGAGTCTACAGCAATACTGCGTAACTCAATTAGCATTTGTGTGTTAAGTCTTAAAAGAGCGACTCTTCAGCTGTGTTGGGAAAGATTGATAGCTTAAAATTGCTCTTTGGAAAATTAGGTGATTTGCGAAACAATTAGCCCTTTTCTCGTCACTTCGAGCCCAATTTCCACCCAAGTCTCGTGTAGACATATTGGAGTCAGGTGGCTTCATGAACTTTAGGGCTTTCCAAAGCGAATTTTGCTTATTGGAATTTAAACACGGCTTCTTTATATATATTTCGGTGTTGAATTCTTCCTCACGTTTAAGTGTGTTTATAATTTACGTACAGCAGATTTCAATTGAAGCTGGATGGACGGGTAGTGATTTATCTGCCATTCACGTCTGTCACGCCTTTTTTCATTTACAAGATTTCCTATTTCTCTATTATTGATTTTTCTGGAACCAGCGGCTTATAGTTTTTGTTTGGTGTTGCTAAGACGGTTGCGCTAGTTATAATTATATCATTGAGTTCTCTTAAGCTTTCGTCAATATCTCTTCCTGTATTTATTTTGTACTCAACATTAATGTGGCTACTCACGTATTTTTTATATTTTAGCCAATTCGTTTTATAAAACGTTAGACCTACTTTTGAATTAACGAATATGGGTTGTTCACATAACTTTATTACTACAGGAGAGTGATCAGAAGATCAGTATATGTACATATAGCTGTTATGTTCGATTTATCTATATTTTTCACTTATGCAAAATCAGTTAAATCTGGTGTTTTTTTACGATCACTAGGCCAATACGCCGGCTTACCAGGAGATATTATGTCAAAGTTATTGTGCCTATTTATAATAGTGTAATACAGCTGTCGTCCTTTTGGATTAATTAGTCGTGAGCAACAATAAGTGTGTTTTGCATTGTAATCTCCACCTGCTAGAAACCTATGACCTAGCGTTCCAAAGAACTCTTTAAATTTGTTGTCTGTAATTTTAAACCGAGGTGGGCAGTATTTAGCCGTCAAATTTAAGTCCCCTTAGCGATTTTTTTTTATAGATATTGTTGTAGCTACAATTCCTAATGTGCGCTTAGTGAGTGCAGTCGGACGTACTAAGCTCAGGATTTACTAACTAAAACAAGGGAATATTAATGATCCGAACGCGTGTGAACTAAAATAGAAGAAAAAACAAAAACAACAAAACAAAAAGAACACATTGATTTAATGATCGAGGACACTGACAGCCACAAACCACATACCGAAGAAAGTATTATATACCGAATTTCAGTGAAATCGGTGGAGTACTTCCTGAGATATGGTTTTTGGTCCATAAGTGGGCGACGCCACGCCCATTTTTAAATGAAAAAAAAAGCCTGGATGCAGCTTCCTTCTGGCATTTCTTCCGTAAAATTTATTGTTTCTGACGTTTTTTGTTAGTCGGTTAACGCACTTTTAGTGATTTTCAACATAACCTTTGTATGGGAGGTGGGCGTGGTTATTATCCGATTTCTTCCATTTTGAACTGTATATGGAAATGCCTAAAAGAAACGACTCTATACAGTTCGGTTGACATAGCTGTAGCAGTTTTCGAGATATGTACAAAAAAGTTAGTAGGGGGCGGGGCCACGCCCATTTTTACAAAAAATTACGTCCAAATATGCCCCTCCCTAATGCGATCCTTTGTGCCAAATTTCATTTTAATATCTTTATTTGTGGCTTAGTTATGACACTTTATAGGTTTTCGGTTTCCACCATTTTGTGGACGTGGCAGTGGGCCGATTTTGCCCATCTTCAAACCTAACCTTCTTATGGAGCCAAGAAATACGTGTACCAAGTTTTATCATGATATCTCAATTTTTACTCAAGTTACAGCTTGCACGGACGGACAGACAGACATCCGGATTTCAACTCAACTCGTCTTTCACTTGGTATATATAATCCTATATCTGACGCTTTTAGTTTTAGGACTTACAAACAACCGTGAACAAAACTATAATACTCTCTTCAGCAACTTTGTTGCGGGACTATAACAACAAAGGATGAGTGAAGGATCAAAGAACTCAACCGGTTTTTTGTGCTAGATTTGGATGTGAAAACACAATTCTAAGGAAAAATAGGACTCAATGCTAACTGTTGTAGTTTCTCACAAACCACCACAAATTTTTGTACCTCAAGTGAGTGACATAAATAAAATGTTGAAAAGCTTTTCAACTGTTATTGGTAAAGAAAATTTCACCTACAAGTCAGGTAGGGACGGACAATTGGGAGTGATGACTTCAAACAGTGATTGCTACAGAAAACTTGTAAGCTATTTAGATACCAATAATATTACTTTTCACACATATCAATTGAAAGAAGATAAGCCATACCGAATAGTTATAAAAAATATGCACTTTTCAACTCATAGCGATGATATCAAACATGACTTAGCAAAAAACGGGCATACTGTACGGAATATTGTGAATGAAAAACGCAAAATTTCAAAATTGCCGATGTCTATATTCTTTGTTGATCTTGAACCTTTAATAAACAATAAAAAATTATTTGACGTAATTCCATTAGTTTTTAAAACTAATTAAGCTATATTTAATAAAATTGAATGAGCTTTAGCATGAATAAAAGAAAAATGAATTCCATACACTGAAAAAAAAGATTTTTGAGTTTCTTAATGTAGCAAAATTCATCACAAACCCTGTACAATCAGAAGTGCCACAGTAGAAATTTCTAAATCGCCAGGCCCAAGTAATACTTATGCATGGACAATCAAACAATTACCAAGAAAATGTCTAGCATGAGGGGTTGTTATTTAAAATAAAAATTAAACTACCAGCTCCATTCTACCTATTTCTTAGGTCATAACTAGATTGCAGACGTTTTTACGTTAAAATTAATGATGACACTTCCGACATATACGAAGTCGAAGCAGGTGTTCCTCAAGGCAGCGTGCTTGGCCCAACACTGTACACGATTTTCACTGCCGACATGTCAATAATAAACTACGAAAATATAACTGTTGCCACATATGCGGACCACACCGCCATTCTTTCTTCTGCTTACTCTGCAAACGAAGCCTCTGAAACTGTTCAAAAACAACTGAACGCAGTTGAATCCTGGCTTCGAAATTGGAACATTGTAGTAAATGAAAGAAACGGGATTCACTTAGATAGAAGACTAACATGGCAGCAACACATAAAAATTAAATGAGATCAGCTAAAAATGAAGACGAGAAAAATGTGCTGGCTACTTGGTCCAAAATCGAAACTTAGTCTCAAAAATAAGGTGATCCTATATAAATGCATTTTAAAACCGATTTGGGCATATGGAATACAAATCTGGGGAACTGCAAGTAAATCGAACGTAGACCTAATTCAAAGATATCATTCGAAAATACTCAGGTTGATTGCAAACACTCCATGGTACATCAAAAATATTAACTAACACAAAGACCTTGAAATAAATATGGTGAAGAGCGAGATTGGACAACAGTGAACATACTCGTGGACTGCAAAGACTACATCACTTAGACTTACCATTTAGATCATAAGAACAATTTCATCGTCACCTGTTTAATCTTATCTTCTTATTTATATATATTTTAGAGATTAAGACAGACTAAGAAGGCTTATTACATGTGTTAATGTTTTAGTAGTTATACAAATATATCTAAATTAAAACAATAAATTGGCATATTTAAAAGACGTACTTTGTACGAATCGACTCATACAAATACTTTTCTACGGTAATTGTTAAGTTAGTTTTCAATACTAAATAATAGATGAAGTAGGTAAGTCAGTTTTCGAAATTTTTGTATTATGTTTACCACCATTTTCAATGTTTTGTATATTGTGTCCATCGACTTCCTCTTTTCTCTTTAGTTCATCTGGTAATGTATAAGGTTTGAAATGCAATGAGTTATGTTTTCAAGTGTACATATGTATAAGTTTAATGAAATTGTCAAACTATACATATTTCTGAACATACTTACTTAAAACAATCACATTGCATTGCGATTGACTGTCGCCAATAGCGTTTAGAGCCCTCACTTCGTAAGTACCGGCATCAGTTGGTTTACAAATTGTGAGTGATAAGGAATAATCCTCTGTGCGGTATGAGTCCCGAGAAATTTTTACTCTAGCATCAGCACTTATTTCCTGTCCATCTTTAAACCTATAATGATTTAACAAAAATAAATATATATATAATTTCAAAATTAAAAAAGAAAGAACAAGAGAAAGTTCAGACAAAACCTAAAAGACAATCTCTCCCAAAGTTAACAACGCTACCGGTTAAATGCACAAGATTTACATGGATACAAATTAAACACTTATCATCCGTTCACATCCTTTTATTGAAGAGGAAATAAAATGGAAAACAGTAGGCACATAACTGTCGTCCAGTGATATGTAATATATGTAAGTATGTATGTTTAGAATATTACATTTTAAATTAAAATTTATTAACTTCAGAGACAAAACATATCCCGCTTTATTGGTAATAATAGCTTGATAACAGATCTCAACAGCTTCCCTTCGGATGTATCAATCACTTAGTTTAGCTATTGTAATAGCTGTGATCGTATCTATTTCGTGCGTCGTAGAACGCAATTATCTTCAAGATACTTAATTTGCCAACCTTACAAGATAGTTCCCCTGAAGAACCCAACATCACAGCCTCGAAGCTCCTTTAGTGTTTTGCCTATTATTAAGTGCCCAGGCGTGAGAATTTTAAATCTGTTTATATAATATTAGGTTGTAAAAAAGTCTTGCGGTATTTTCGCGCTAGTTGGCGCTGAGATCGCGTAGTTCTAGTTTCATTCGTCGCATCGGATCATGCTATACCTTTTTGGAAAGCTCATTTCACGCGCTAACACGTGTTTGATTGACTCTCGTTTCTTTTAAGTCGTTCGTGAGTTGTAGCGTCGCAAACATGGAGCAAAATAAAGAGAAAATACGACATATTTTACAGTAGTACTACGATAAAGCTAAAAATGCATCTCAAGC
>NW_017536952.1:112511-118546 GCF_001853355.1 Bactrocera latifrons | reverse complement strand
TTTCCATTTCCACCGCACAACGATGGTTTCAACGTTTTCGTTCTGGTGTAGAGGTGGTCGAAGATGCGCCACGCTCCGGAAGGCCTGTCGTCGAAAATCGACCGGCATAGTAGCAGCCGTAGCATCGGTCAAGAGCTGGCGGAGGTTTTTTCTGCATTATTATAAGATGTTTAACATAATCCGTACGTTTAGACTGCTTCGTGTATGTAATGTTACAAGCAAGTAAAAAAGACTGAGTATAATTTCCAATGCTTGAAATTAAGCATAATGTGAATTGTGTTCTGAAGCGCCATGATTCGTGTGTGCCTCTGGAAGAGATACTGTAAACTAACGTTGAGCAACGCCAGAAACTCCGTCAGGATCAGGAAGGACCTATCCGAGCCGTTCGATACCAAACGAGGTTTCAAACAAGACGACTCCCTATTATGCGATGTCTTTATTCTACTGCTGGAGAAAATAATTCGAGCTGCAGAACTTAATGGAGCAGGTACAATATTTTATAGAGTGTACAGCTGTTGGCGTATGCCGATGATATCAATATAACTCTTGCCAACAGGTGCTACTTCGGACTGAATTGAGAAGTAAAGTCCTCTCTCCACGAACAAAACCAAAGTATATAAGTCACTCATAATTCCCGTCCTGCTATATGGTGCAGAGGCATGGACGATGACAACAAGTGATGAGTCGACGTTACGAGTTTTGGCCACGGCGAATATCGCATTCAATGGAACGATGAGCTGTATGAGATAGGTCATGTTGTCGAATGGACGAAAACACTCCAACTCTGAAAGTATTCGACGCAGTACCCGTGGGGGTAAGCAGAGGAAGAGGGAGACCGCCACTCCATTGGAAGGACCAGGTGGAGAAGGAGCTGGCTTCGCTTGGCATTGTCAATTGGCGCCACGTAGCGAACAGAAGTAAGCCAAGCCTAAGGGTTGGATGACAATTACTAGCTACATAATGGTCAGATAAGATAAGCACCCTGTGTGCTTCTTCCAAGTAGTGTTTCAAACCTAATAGAGGCAGATGAAATAGTTTCTGGGAATGCATTGGACAAACGTCTCGATGCCGAATGAAATATTTGAACCGGTGCGAAAGAGGCCACCGACCGGTATAATATCCACCATAATTTCAATGATTGACAATAATGTGATTTTATATTAACGTTTTACAAATTTATGGGAATGTCGTGTATAACGGATGGATCGGTAAAGCTTGTGTGAAGCAAAATAAATTAGATATTTTACCATTGTATTCAAATTGCATGAACTATGAGGAAACACAAATTTCACGTTTCCCATTGCAAGAAGCACAATGGACATCTTAATAGCGGATGTTGCAGTTTTGTTTTCTGGTTGCGTAAATGCAGTATAAAAGACATTCGTTTTTTGATCATTCAACTCCATCTATGTAACCACTACTATTGCTTAACAGTAACAATATAATACAGGTTGAAATTATTCAAATAAGTTTTAACATTGAGATGTTTGATATGTCCACTTCCTTTAACATATTTTTCTGTTTTCAGAAACAGTTTTTATGGCTGAATTAGTTCAAACCACCTGAGGACAATCACTTCTCAGCCCATTTTCAACTGTACGCGTTTGGAAACAACCATTAATAATATGCTTAGCAAACATTATCTGAGACACTGATTACAAATTATAATAAAAAATAACGGCAATTTGTTTTGCGAATTTGTCCTCGCTGTTTACATTGTAAACTTGAAAACAGAATATGTGGAAAGAATAGTTATGTCTGCATAAAATTTTGTTTACGAGACCTCTATCGATTGACTTTTTCTGACAGTAGCAGAAGTCGGTAGTGAACTACGTACATACGAATACGTTATAAGAACAGTTACGTAAATAAATAACTTGGTCATAGGGCTGAGGAAATTGCAGATAAGCTTTGATATTGCATCTCATCTATATTTTATAGAATGATCTAAAGTAGAATATTACTGCAGTTATTAACATATTACTATAGACTTACCATTGTACAGTTGGCTCAGGCATTGCATATATATCAGTTTCCAGCGTTAGAGTACCATTTGCTTGTACTTCTGTATCTTTTAATTGTTTTCTAATTTTCGGCTTGCCTATAAATAATAAAAATTAGTTTCAAGTTACGTTTTTGAGTTCAAGTATATTACAGTTTACTGTCACAATACATTCGTTTTCAAGATTTCCATAATCGTTCATGATTTTACAGCAATATGTGCCATGCATTGATGTATTGACTTCTTTAAGTACTAATTTATATGAGTTATTCTCCTCAATGCGACGAAAATCTTTTCTTTTTTCATCGATCTCGATACCATCTATATACCATTTGATTTTGGGCTCAGGGTAGGCGTTGAGTTTTACTTCTAGTTCTACGTTACAATCACCTTCAGTTATAGTAATATTTGACAATTTCTTTGTAAGTTCAGGGGCACATTTTATTAGCAATTTCGTCTCGCTTGATGCTGAACCATAATCATTCTCAGCTTTTACTTTATATATTGCACAATCAACGCGAGACACTTCCTTTATTTTCAGCGTATATTCATTACCGTCGGCGACAGTAATGTATTTTTTGTTATTAGAAACATCAATTTCATTCCCATCTTGATACCATCGTACTTTGGCTGCTGGGAACGCGTCAATTTTAACACTCATAATGACTGTCTCCTTTTCACCATATACATATACCTCCTCTAAATGTTTTACGATTATAGGTTTGGAGTTAACTATACAGTTCCAGAATTCAGAAGATTGGTTCAAATCATTCGTAGCTCTTATGGAATAGTTACCGCTTTGACTTAACTTTATATTAGAAATTTCTAATATATATGTTTCTGTGCTTTTTCCTATAGAATTACTTGAAATTGTTACGTTCTTTTCCTGCGAAATATCCTTGCCATTATTTGTTATATTAATAAGTGGTTTGGGAAAGCCATCAACTTCCACTTCTATTCTAATTGTTTCTTCAGCAAAACAGGTTACGTCATTTACTTTTTTTATTTTAGGTCCCGCTGAAACACATTAAAGAAATTTGTTAGAATGTACTAATTGTATATTAGTGAGAATTAAATGACTTCGCATAAAAAGTATATTTTTACGTTGATGTGAAATTGAACCAAATGTGAGATCATTCCAGATGCATTTTTACTATTTCATTTTATTTAAAAATCTTCTCTTAAATCAAGAAATAATATATGATGAATATTTTGCGATTTTTCTAAATGTTTTGATTGTAATATTCTAAAATTATGAGTAAGTTAAGAGTATGAGTAACATAGTTCCATAACTGAAAGTTTCATTTTACCATTTTATTAATAAACGGAACTTAATAAATACAGTGCAAAAGTGTTTATAAAAAATTTTAAGAAATATAATGACTGCAATTCCTTCAAAGTCGTATTATAATTAAAATATGTTATACAAGTATAATTACTGTATTGTATGAAATGAAATGAAACAAATATTACATTAATTAGTTGCAATCATAGGCAAGAAGGTACTGTTATTAGAAATACATTATTTCTTAATTTCGTTAAAATTGAGAAGTTATTTCTCGATTTCGAAAATTTTTGGATATTTTAGACTTAATACCATAAGTTTTATACCGTTAACCAGGAGCTCGGAATTATTTACATCAGGGATATAAGGCTTGGACCAAGGTACACGCCACTTCATTTCATTAAACTGTCACACATTGAGCAAGCTTGAATGGAAAAGTTATAAGGGGGCATCCGATATTCGGGTGGTAAAACTTTTAAGGTGTTGTTCTTCCCATACTTTACAAAACTTCACGTATTTTTCACAAACAAAGACAAGATGAAATATACTTCAAAATTTGTATTCAGACTGAATATAAATTGCTGTTTACAGCTCAGAACTCTAATGATAACGGGACTTTTGCAAAGCCTGCTAGAAATCAAATTTCCGAATATTTTTAATGTTATATACACTCAATCAACTAATTTTTCAGCAATTATATATAATATAAACGCATACAATCATAGTTGGTATAATCGTTATAAGTAAATAATGTCTGATTCCATTCAAATGGTGTGCTAAATAATTCTGACGTCAAGATGTTGACCTTTTGAATTTAGAGGTGGCACTCATTATATTGACTATTTGTACTAAATTTTATTGAAATGTTTTAATTTATGTATTTCGATTTTAAACACAACTCCGTCAGGATCATGAAGGACCTCTCCGAGCCGTTCGATTCCAAACAAAGTTTCAGACAAGGCGACTCTCTTTCATTTAACTTATTCAACCTACTCTTGCAGAAAATAATTCGAGCTGCAGAATTCAAAAGGGGTACCGTTTTCTATGAAAGTGTAAAGTTGCTTCCATACGCCGATGATATTGATATCAATTGCTTCAATGGCGCAGCTATTGAAGTTGTTAGTTCTGCTTTCTCCAGAAAGAATAGGGAAGCGAAGCAAATGGGTCTAGTAGTGAACAAGGACTTGACACAATATCTCTTGTCATCAAACAAACAGCAGTCTCACTCGCGACTGGGATCTCACATCACTGTGGACAACGTCCGGTGTGTTTAACGTGGGTACCTGCTGACGACAGCCTTACTCCACGGCACTCAAAAGTACAGCGGATCAAATCAAAGCGTTGATCAGCACGCTGAGAATGCCAAGAATTTTCAGTACCAATTGGCAGTGTGGAATGGACACACTAGCCACCTTGGTCGAGTTCGAGGCCCATCTAAAACCTCTGCCGTGCTTTGGGTCCGGCACCCGGTTGCAATGCAACTCCACATTCAACTGACAAAGTCTGTTCTTCCCGCATTTGGGTTTTAACCACAACCACCACGATACTCCCCGAGGGGCCAGTCCGCATGAGCAGGTTGGAGTTACCTCCAAGGGCTCCTGCTCCCCGTGGTACCAGAATTAAGTCTCCGGTCAGACCTCGTAGCCGAAACTACTACCAGTTGAGCTTCCCTACTGCTCTGGATTGGTGGCAAGGGGTTGGACCCCATGCATACATCACATACACACACCAATCATACAAATCTAGCCCTAATTTCCAACTAACCGCCTTCGCCAATGCGACCAATTTTCCAACCCCGCCCCGCCCCGACGTATCTGATAGGTGCCTCTGAAAAAATGCATTCAGAGGCCCATACCCTCTTGCTCCCTAGATATCCCTCCCTCTCCACATCATCGTCGGAAATCCAATCRTTCCGCAGCATTGACACACTCAAACCCCTTCTTAACCTGAAWGCAACAGCACGCTGTATGACAATCAGGTCAAGAGGGGTGCACCGAGTAAAACCTGCATCGCATCCGTTGAGACGGTGCGACATACAGGCAAACAAGCAAGCATCATACAACGCTGGATTGAGAGGAGTTTTTGAGACCCCCAAACAGTCGAGGCTGCCTCCCACCATACAGGGGCTCCATATGTGGCACAGGCCACAAACAAGCCGCGATATATGGTGGGGACAGCACGACGTCCGAGACCCCAATCGCTCCTCAAAATGCGGCGTATTTTACCTACGATTGCCTGTAGTCGCTCCTTCACATACGCCAAGTGTGGAGTAAAACACATCCTTTCACTCATGGTCAACCCCAGATATTTGACTTGCGTCACATAACTGACGCTGGCCCCATTCACACGGACAATCGGTGGACGAACCGGCGACAATTTACATTTCAATAGCATTGCCACCGTTTTATCCATCGATATGTCAACCCCCACACCTAAACCCCAAGAATTTACAATTTCTAGAAATTGTCCTCCCGCCCGTTCTAACTCAGACCGCGAGCGACTTTCGACTATAAGAAGAAGGTCGTCCGCATACGCACAACACTTACAGAGTGGCTCGAGCTGCCCAAACAGAGTGTCCATCATAAGGACCCAAATATATGGACCGTAGATGGAACCCTGCGGGCAGCCACGAACCACTCCAATCTCCACACTTCCATTCATGCCGACAAGAGAGACCTTTCTGTCCGAAAAATAACTCCGCCAAAGAGTAATTTCCGGACAGCCAAGCTCCTCCAGCCGTTGTACCAC
>NW_017536952.1:108785-112294 GCF_001853355.1 Bactrocera latifrons | reverse complement strand
ACTCTTTCCAGCACTTTTCCAAGCACTGGAAGGAGACTGATGCCTCGATAAGATCGAGGATGGCTCCTGATCTTATCGGGGGACTTCAGGAGAGGAACAACCCTAGCCAAAGGCGTACCCCAGCTCCCCATCATCTAATGGAGGAACAGGCACCTCTTGTGCCTGAGGTACCTGCACTTCCGACCTAGGAAAGAACGCACCTAACAGAACCCCCGCACACTCTCTCAATGACGATAACAGAGTGTCACCGACGCGAAGAGAGGTGACATCCTCCCTTCTACGACCCCGGCAGATCCTATAGATCTGACCCCAGGGGTCGTTCCTATTCTCTCTCACAAAACTCCTCCAATCTTCCTCTTTAACTTTAACTAGCCTCTCCTTATACTCCCTATCCGCACAACTAAATGCATACCTAAGCTGGGAGAGCCTATCAGAATTGGACCGTCGGGCGCGTTGAAACCTTCGCCTCAATCGCCTGACAGTCCTCCTCTTCAAGGTTAGCTCACGCGTCCACCATTTAATTTTGCTAACTCTTGAACATTCACATCTACCAAAACCCCTATCATTCACCCCCCAAACTACCTCATAGAGACGAGAAATTTGCTCGTCCACCCCCAACTCCTCAAAAACTCTAAGCGGYATTCCCAACACCGCATCCCTAACGGAGAGTCCATATTGGTTCCACTCAGTACCAGAGGTACGCCATGGCCGCAATGGACTCTCATAAGGCAAGGGAGAGGATTGAGGGGTAACCATAATTTGAATCAAATTATGATCCCACCCTCCTTTAACCTCCCATYTAACACTGAAAGCCCTACTTGCTGCCTCATTCATAAGCCCCACGTCAATGTCGCTCACGCCCCCAGGCCCATCGAACGTATMCCATTCGCTCGGCTCATTCAAAATGTGGAGGCTATTAGCCACCACCTATTCGCTTAATGCGTCGCCTCGACTGTGGCTTTGGTGTTCAGAGGATGCCGGGATACCTTACTAAACCACATCGAGGACGAGGCAATCGCATCCAGCCCTGGGATAAATGGGCTACTACTCGCAAGTAGTAGTAGCTTATCCATGTAGCCCAGGTAGGGCTCTAGGGGCTCGCTATATTTACAATATAAACTAGCGACAATCATCCTACCGAACTCCTCTTCTATAGCTACACATATACCCAGTTGGGAAAATTCCACAACTACGCAATCGTAGCGTGGATTATTCACAACAATTGCGGCTTTAGCTCTAAGGTCAGTGAAGACCTTAAAACCCATGGGAAGCCCCCGAACCACACCATTGGTGGCGTAGGGCTCCTGGAGTAGAGCAATACCGCACACACCCTCAACCATACAACCTCCCAACTCACACATCACGGCATAGGAGCCCTGACAGTTAAGTTGGATGATCCCACCCATCAGTGTCTGGGGAGGGCGCGCTCAACAAGACCACAATATATAGGGCAGGCAGCTGACATCATAAGATGCCCAGCTGGTCTCCCCTTGAACGCACAGTTGCGGCAATGTGGTGCATTGACGCAGCTGGCAGCTTTGTGGCCTTCTTGACCGCACCTCCGGCAGACATCTTTTGTAGCCCTGGGACCCCCTGGACTACAACCCGACGACCCAACCTCCGGTTGACAGAGACGTCCAACCTCACTTCCCCGAATTTCTTGTTATTCGCCACACTCTCTCTCTCAAGAACAGTGGGAGTGCGATTAACCGCCCCACCACCCTTGATTGGTCTAACTTCGTGGACCCTCACACCAAGTGAGGGACCCACCTCTTTGACCACTTTATCGATAACTTCCTTAGAGGAAGTTGTCGGCCCCTTATTCCTGACCACGACCGACCAGGTTTCAACAGGCTTCGGCGCCACCGGTGCGATTGCCTCCAGCACAGACGCTCGAGGCGCAGGCATCGGTGCCGACGGAGCCGGCATTGACCTGCTCGGCGTCGAGGAGTGTCTCCCACAACTTCCTCTAAGGGCATCTACCTGACCGCGAAGATGGGCATTCTCGGTTATTACCGTCATCAAGAGTGMCTCATATTTTGAGGCAAGCTCCAACAGCCCCTTCGCAAACCCTACATCAAAATTTTTGGCGTCAAGGACCAGCTCATTAAGCTCCCCCGTTATTCGTTTGGCAGCCGCAACATGGCTGACTGCCCCACCCCCAACAACAACTGCCCCCCGTGAAACATCCCGCGTTCCCTCTTTTTTGGCACTCGAGACGCTAGTGCCCCTTTTCGTAGCGCCCTCCTTTCCGACGCCTTTCACCACCGTGCTAGCCGGATGGGCTTTCACAGCGGCGGCCACGCTTCCGCTACCGCTCTCTCCCTCATCACGCGACGACCCTATACGCGTGCTCGCTTTCTCGGTGGTGGCCACGATGCCACTACCACCACAACTCCCGCTCCTCCCCTCATAACCACTTACGGTACGCGGCGAACCCGCACGCGAAACCACTTTCCCAGCGGTGGCCATGTTGGCACCCCCGCCACAACTACTGCTCCCTCCCTTACTCCCGTCCTCTAGACGCGGCGACCCCAAACGCGCCTTACTACGCGGTGGAGACCTTTCCGCTACCGTCGTCTCCCCTTCACCGCCCGACTTGGAGTCATCCACGACTGTAGAAGCGGCGGAATATCCGCTTCCAGCGAGGGTCTTCGACCTCCTCTTCCGTCCAGGAGGCATCTCACATCCCGACTCACCCTTCAGTCGAACTGATCCGCTGGCGTACCACTAGCGTAGAAAGCTCTTGGCCAGAAAGATTCTGGAGCAGCTGCTCGCCAGATGCCTGCGTCTGAACGCGTCCCACGCGAAGGCCCGCTCAATAAAAATGACCACCCAAGCGGTCGATTATAGCGTGCCCGCAGTGGCACAGCCCACAACCCCAACCTGTGGTCGGATTAAGGCCACTCAATTGACCCCCGGACGGACAATGTCCCCGTAACGGTCCGGAGTCGAACGATGTGGCGCTGAACCGAATCGCACCGTGTGCTAAAGGGTTCGCTTTTATGACCGTTGGTCCTCACAGGAGTCGCAATCTCCAACGCTAGACAGACGTTGACACCCTTTGGGCAATCCTGTCCAGACTCCCCTGACACTGAGCCAACTAAACACCAGATGCTCAGCACAGAACTACTGTCAGGCAGTCCAGTCAGCAAGAATGCCAACAACACGGTGCTGCACTGGAACCGTGCAAAGCTTCCGCCAATAACAACAACGTGGATGACCACGTTGTCCGTATATAGGGTAGTAATAATAAAGTTACTTACCGCTATGCCCCAACGATTATGTACACAAAAATGCACAAAATTGTGCAGAAATGTGTAACCGCACAAAAAGCACTCGCGGTCAACAACCCACGCAACCACGTCGCACAAACAACTTCACCGACCGCTACACATGCGCGCCAGGCAATAACTTCTTGATTGGCGTAGACACCGCTTACGCGATTATAGCCGAGTTAACAACAGCGCGCCAGTCGTTTCTTCTTTTCGCTACGTGGCGCCAATTAG
>NW_017536952.1:91607-105900 GCF_001853355.1 Bactrocera latifrons | reverse complement strand
GGACATTCCAGGTGCATGCCCTCAATTCGTAGTCCTTATTTCGTTTGCCATAGTCGTCATCAAAAGTGGGGTCTCTCATCCGAGGCTGTTGTTGCGTTTTCATTGGGGTGGTTTTTTACGTGGCGGGTCTCAAACCCAGCGCACAACCCTATGCAGGGAATRTTTCGCCTTCTCACTTTAGCTCACCTTCAAACGGATGTTCTTAGGCTACCCAGAGGATACTTGGTCAAGGACCGGAAGTCGTGAGCTGCTTGAGTTATATGTAAAAGAATCGTTTCTGGCCACTCCCACGTGAATGGCGATCAGAAAACTTTCCTCACTTGCGTGAACTTCTACACATGACTCCATCCTCCGCCAGGCAATAACGGTGCCAGCTAAATGCGTAAAGAAATTACCGCACAAAAGAAAATCACCGAAAACACTATTCGCGTCGACAGTCAACTAACGAATGAGTCACTGTGGACAGTCATAACTTCGAAGCAGTAAAAAATTTCATCTATTTTGGAACCAGTATTAACTGGTGTTAGCCTCGGAATCCAACGCAGAATAGCCCTTGCCAACAGGTGTTACTTCAAACTGTATGGCGCAGAAACATGAACGATGGCAACATCTGATGAGTCGATGTTACGAGTTTCCGAGAGAAACGTTCTGTGGAAAATATATCGACCTTTGCGAATTAGCCATGGCGAATATCGCATTCAAGGGAATGATGAGCTGTGTGAGATATACGACGACATTGATAATGTTCAGGGAATTATCAGACATGGGCTCTGCTGGCTAGGACATGTCGTCCGAATGGACGAAAATACTCCAGCTCTAAATGTATTCGGCGCAGGTCTAATGTGCTGTTGTAAACTTGGCTATAACCGCGTAAGCTGTATCTACGCTAGTGAAGAAGAGTAATATATAGTAGTCTCAAAGACTGCTTCCTATTGGAATGAAAAAAGGTAAAATTTGTGTGTATTCCTGCAATCCACATTATAGTAAAAAGACTCAGTCAATATATGGTTATCATTTCGTTTCAAACGAGCAAAGCACTCCCATAATTTTTGGTGAAAGTTGCGTTGACTTTCTCTCCAATATTTTATAAATATAAATAGAGTATAAGTTCTTTATGGATTTTCTTGACATTACAACATAATATGAGTTAATATTTAAGCAGAAAGAACTCTCACACTTTCGTAGCGTCTATTCAGGGGATTTATTAGTGGAAGCATAACTCACAAGAAAGGAAAAAATAAAATTTAATTTCGTTAATAAATTTTTATTTACATGTTCGTGCCCGACTCATTTCTGATTATCAGGTTATAGCAAACGTTTTATATTGTCAGCAGATCTTTATATGCCATAAACTAAAGATAATATATAACTTGAGATTTTCCGATATCAATTTTAATAATTAAACCATTAAGATGTTCGAAAATCTTGAGATTAGTTTTATGGGGAGTAGTTCAAGTTTTCGAAAAATTTTATTAATTTTAGGCACAAAGATATGTTATGTGTGAAACATGTTCGATAATTATCATGAATATAGCTCATGTTATTGGCGATATCTACGAGTTCGTAATTTTTTTGTTCCAATGACCCCGAATATCAATTTTCATCAAGATATTTACTCAAGTTACAGCTTGCACGGGCGGACAGACATTAATATTCATTTATATTTAACCGTATATCTATCTCGCTTAATTTAAGTGATACGTACAACTGTTAAGTGAACGAAACTATTATACTATCTAGCAACATGTTGCAATAGTAAAAAAAATAAGACATACATACATACCTTTTACAACCAGGCTTATAGATGACTCATCCTCCCCTAGTTCGTTCTTTGCATGGATGGTATATTCCCCTGCGTCTTCTGTAGTAATATTTTTAATGACTAAGGACATGCTTTCCTCATCGGCATATAAAATTTTGTGTTTTTCGCCTACTTCAATAATTTCACCATCATGCTTCCACTCAACTCCTGGTTTAGGAAAGCCTTTGCACTGTAATTCTAGAATTGCTGTGCCTCCTATTGTTGTATTAGCTTCACGATGTTCGATAACCAAGACTGGCTTTTCTGGTTCTCTGTGTAGTGTTTGTATAGCACCTTGAACAGTTAGCTCCGCACTACATGATATGTTGCCTGTCGTAGTTTGAGCTACACATGTATAAATTCCTGCATCCTCTGGCTTAACATGTTGAAATACTAGAGCCAGAGAGTCTTCGTCTTCGCCGAACAAAACCTTAAATCGTTCTTCTGGGTCAAATTCAACCCCATTACGTTTCCAAGTGAATGTAGACTTTTCTCCGGCTGGAAGGATTTGCCCACTTAAAGACCCAAAGGGATTTTTATCCTCTGTTAGACGAAAATAATAAAATGAAATGCAAATTAAAAATACATTTTTTGTTTTATAAACATTGCATGTGGAAATATTAATTAATTCAAAATAAAATTTTCGTGTTTTCAATCTCTCTTTTTATTATTAAGATAAATAAGTAGTTATTTCCCAGCATATAAAAAGTGGTTAATCTAAGGAGCCCTTATTTGTCAATCTGGGAGGAAGGTACCCTTCTCAATATCTAGGGGACCTTTAATAACATAATGAATATGATATCAAGGAAAATTCATCAAATCATCCGTAATATCATTTGCGGCAGAGCCGTTGTGACATATGCAGTAGTTCTCGTGCATTTCGGAAGGTTCGCTGCCCTCGCTCTACTTGCTAGTGGTGAATGACCTATTGAAGGAACGCGTGGAACAAGTGTTTGGAGTCCATTGAAGCAGAACTAACAGAAATAGATAGATAGATAGATAAAGGTCTTGCTACTCCCAACATTCACCTACTACCTAAGTCTAGCAGACCACCAGTCTGGTTTCCGCAAAGTGCACTAAGCGTCATAAACACTCAGATAGCTGAAGGAGAGGACCATACATGTAGCGTTCGCTTGTAAAATTATTTGGCACAGACAACCACACAACGCTACTTAAGGACATTGAACAATCCAAGCTCTCTCCAGGGTTGAAGAGGTGGACTATGAATTAAATTATGAATAAAAGACACATTTTTCTCATTTTTATTGGGATAAGTCACATATTGGCCGGTACAAAGTCCCCTCGAAGTACTAAAATCTGTATACTTATTAAGTATATGGGGGTATAAGTAAGTGTTAAAAGGGAAGTATTGGTCCCATTCCACCCATACATACAGACAACCCATTATAAGAGAAGAATTACCTTTTTATTTAAGTTACATATATCACACATTGACCGACATTTCCATAACACTTTGACCGACATTAGTCATAAGTTGACACACACAAGGACATTATACGTGCAAAGTTGTATACCGTTATATTAATTGCTTCTTGAGTTATGTACTGGAAACTGAACAAATCAAGCGGAGTTGAAAATTGTGCTATGTGGGAAGTAGGTTGTTGTCCGATTTCGTAAGGATAATGCCACGTAATAAATTTTCTCAAAATCGGTAAGTCGGGTCCCGAGGTCCGATTGCGCCCATCTACGAACTCGCAATTGTTTTGTACTAAGGAATCTACGTGCCAAGTTATCAAGGGGATCGAGATATCTCAATTTTTGTCAAGTTGCAGTTTGCACGGGCTGACAGACAGACTGTCAACCGGATTTCAACTTTCCTCGTCATCCTGATCACGTATGTATACATAACTCTATATCTATCTCGCTTAGTCATCCTGATCAAGTATATATACATAACTTTATATCTATCTCGCTTAGTTTTAGGTGATGTATACTACCGTACAAAAAAGAACGTTCAAATTTAATGGAGAATATTTCTTATCATTCGAATTAACATTCTTTGGCATTTTTTTTTTTGAAGATTATCTCTTTCAAATGATGGCTGCGGCTACGTCTCAGATGGTCCCTTCTTTGAGACTCGATCGAGCATTTCGACTAGTAACTGGCGAATGACACGCGAGTTGTAGTTATTGAACCCATGTTAATACTAAATTTTTAAATTTTTGTTGTCAAATATTATTATTAATGCTAAACTTCGGTTTAGCGGATCGCGAATAGAAAAACTCGACTTGTCGAATTAACCGTCAAAATTCTTCAGTCAGTTTATTTAGAATTTAGCACTTGTAGTTGCGACAATATTTGTCAAGTGGCCTACTTCTCGCATTACATCAATCGCATTCCCTTAAATGCTTACGTTGCATTATTTATTGTGAAGTTAATTTCTTTTTGTATTTTGTTGTTTTTGCAATGTGATGTAGTGTAAGTGCTCTAGTTAGTTTCGAAATATGATATGCATATTTCGTGTGGTCGCAACGTTGTTGCGAAAATAAAAAAGGTAAATATTTTAAGTTAACCAATTGATTTTAAGCAGTTTGGGGTAGGCCGGTAACGTTGACGTCTGCATTATTTCGTTATTGCAGTTCTTATGCACTACAGTTGCATTCATATCGGTCATGCATATGGTGGTTGGCATCGATGTCGACGTAACTCGCGTGATGTTTTGCTCCAAGGCCTGAATCGAAGCGGGGACCTCAGACCTTACAAATACCCAATAGAATAGTCTAAGGATGCGATATCACACGATCTTGGTGTAAGGAAAGTAGGCGCAGTCTTGTTGAAAACAAATGTCTCCGAAATCAAGAGCTTCAATCTCAGGCACCAAATAGTCAGTTATCATGGCACTATAACGGACGAGATTGCGGTTAACGTTCTCATCGACATTAATAAACAAAAAAACAGTGTTTTTTCTGGATTAAATGGCAGCCCTTGAATCTCTTCACGTTGCTCTTCGTCCCAAATGCGGCAGCTTTGCCCATTGAGCCAGAAATGGGCCTCATTTCTGAACAATATTTCGTTTGAAAACGTCGGTTCTACTTGGATCTTTTCAAAAGCGATTGGGAATGTCAAGTGACTCCAGTTCTTGCAGAAGCTGTATTTTGTATCCTTACAATTTAAGATTTCAACGTAAAATGCGCAAAGTCGTGTTATACGTCAATTCGAGTTGCTGCGAACGGCGACGAATTGGCTCTCCACGGTCTTCGTGTGCACTCTTAGCTACGGCTGTTTTTTCTTCACTGTGTACTGAACATGGTCTATTCGGGCTAACATTATTAAATAATGAATGCTGGGTGTAAGTTGATTATGTTGATTAAAAGTTACAGAACGGATTTTATTTACATTATTTTCGTTCCAATTAAATATTTCACAAATCAACTGATATTTTATTTTTTTTAATAAAATCAGCGACAAGCATTGAGGTTCTTGGAAGCGATATGCAAAACAACTTAATGATTCTGGGGTATTTCGTCTGGCAGTTTGGTATAGTTTCCAATAATAAAAAATTGTGCACTGTGTCAAGAAACATTGTAAATTTAATATACAATATTAAAAATAGATGTAAAATTGTGGGGGATATCAGTGGGGACCTTGGCTCCGTTAGGCATGAAAACATCTAGAAGAAACAAGCTCCAAACAATCGATGGGAGTAAAGTAACGATTTTTCATTTCCGTCTTGCTATCGATAGTTACCATGAATTTGACCATAACTATACTTACCAACAATTTTCGAAACAAGTAAGAAAGGGCTACTTTCGGGTGTAGTCCCTTTTGCATATGCACGACCAGGCAAATCAGGGAATATGCTAACCCTACTCTTACAACTTGTAAGAATAAAACCTACAAAAATACCTTACGAGGTTCGGAATCTAAGCAATTCTGTATATAAATTCACTCTATATAACTCACACACTGACCGAGAAATTTGGCAAAATATTTTTTGGAAAAACGAAAATAATTATACACAGATTTTTTTAGGCACAAAGATATATTATGGGTAAAACACATTCCATAATTTTCGAGGATAAAACTGAAACATTGCTCGAAATATCTAAAATGAAGTCACCTGGAGGTTTATATTAGGTATAAAGGGGCTCAGGGAAGTTTTCATCCAATTCAACCAATTTTTGGTACACAAAAATACTATTGTCAGGAAAGTATTCTATGAAATTGAATTGTATACATATCTCACACATTGACCAACATATATGGTATTTTCAGTCAAAAGTTATCTATAGGTACTGGGGTCGGCATATTCGGTACCTAGTGGCTTGAACAGTTGAACATAAGGTGGCATACTTTAATATAATTATAAATGAATCAAATGAAATATAAAATTGTGTTATATGGGAAGTAGTCATATTTGCAGTTAAATCTCGCCCATTTTCTCACTGTGTCATAGGTATATGAGGAGAATGCTATTACCAAAATTAGTCGAAATCGGTCGGTCGGGTCCCGAGATATAGGACTTTATGAAGGTGGTGCCGAGCCCAACGTTCATCTCCATCCCATCTCGGACGTAAAATGTAATGTCCATTTCGTATTTAGTAATTGATTTATTGCACATTTAGTAGTTTGAACAGTACCGTTATATACAGCGATTTTCGGATTTCATCCTGTCGATAGCAGTTTTTATAATATTTACGTGAAGGGAAATTAGTTTTGTAGCTTTAGTGATTTAGGAAAAATGCAAAAAATTTGTGCCCCTCTACTGCGATCCCCTATGCGAATTTACAGTTCTCTATCTTAATTTAATGCTTAGTTATGCCATTTTACAATTTTTCGGTTAATATCGTTTTGTGCGCCTTGCAGTGATCAGATTACCCCCTTCTGTGAACTAATATTTTTTTTTCTAAGGAACGTGCACACCAAATTTCATCAAAATATCTAAATTTTTACTCAAGTCACAGCTTGCACGGACGAACAGACATCGTACAATTTTCACACTGGCTCCCATAAAGCTCTCTCATACCATCTCGGAGAAAAAATTTAATGTCTCTGTCGTATTAATTAATTGATTTATTGCGCATTTAGTAGCTTTTAACAGTGCCGTAGTATGGAGAATGAGCAATCTTCCGATTTCATCCATTTTCGCACTGTCGGTAGAAGTTCTTATAGTATTTACATGAAGCTAATTTAGTTTTGTACTTTGGTAGTTTGGTTTAGGAGATATGCACATTTCAACATATCATATAATATTTATTTATATGAGTATAATTTTGCTAATTTGTATGAAACATGTACGCATTCAGAAACTCAAATCATGGTTTTATCACTTATCAATATACTGCATGTGCGAATTAATAAATCGGTTGAGTTCTGGTGGGCCACTGCCCGCAGGCAACTACCTCGTGTTTTTATTACGTTTTCTTAAATACAATTTTTTTCTTATGCCTAGATACAATATTATTCTTACATTCTAGGAAGTATATCCACAATCCACTTAAGATAGACCATATGTTATAAGGGGAAAGTTTCATCTTAAAATCTACGAATTACAGCTTGGGACCACTTAAGGCGGACCGTATTAGCAAAGTTCCAATTTTTCAATACGGACCATATGGGTCGTAAGTGTCATGTAACATATTTATGACAAATAAAAGATATGTTCACGTAATACATATGAACTGGTGGTATTAACTTGCGCGCATTGATCTACAAGAATATATATACATATTAAGGTGCTTAAAAAATTTTTTTTAATTTTCTTTTTTCAACTCTTACCCCCTCAAATATTAGTGATTGACAAACAAAAAATCCTCCCTCAAGCTAGGCGCTGTAGCTTAACTGGAACTAGGAATTTCAGTTTTTTCATTCAAACTAAAATTTCACCGACTAATTTTCGTTTTTCAAAAATAACCCTCATATATTCAGAAAGTTGGCTTTTCAAACTTTAAAAACTCCCGCCACAAAATTAGTATTCTCAGAATTTTTTTTTATTTTGATTGAAAAAATTCCAAATTTCAAATCCTTACATTTAATCGCCTAATTGAGGTAATCAAACTTTGTCGCAGAAATTTCTCAAATATTTCAATACAACTACACATTTTTTCTCTATGCACTAATCCCAATGCACATGTTCGGATTATTTTTTTGTTTACCGATGTGATGAAAAAAAGTTTCTTTCATTTCTTGATTTATTTGAATGAGTGCGAATGAGAAAATTGTCAATAGTGCCAAAAGAAAATTCCAAAAAGCGTAATAAAGAAAAGATTGAAAGACGCATGTCATTCGTGCTCGTACAACAAGAAGGTAAGTTAATGTATTTTATGTGATTTTTTTTAAATAATTTGCAAATAATTACTTAATTTGTTTTATAGCATTGGAAATCAGGACAGATTTGAAAAACCCGCAGCAGCAATATAAAGAGACGCACAAATATAAATTGCTAAGTAGGTAATATGTGAAAATAAGTGTGTTGTGCTGTACATATAGAGAGTGACAAACTTCAAGAGACATCTGTCAAATGTTAAAATACTCACGTTCTTATAGACACAGTTATGTAGTCGTGCAACTGTCTGAATAACTGTGTCCGTACGAACGTGTGTATTTTAATATTTGATGTATGTCGTTTGAAGTCTGTTGCTCTCTATGTTTTCAGTACGTGCGTTGTTTGAAACTGGCCTTCGCGTGAAAACAAATGTTAGTTTTATATTTTAAATTATCAGATAATATTATTTTCTTTCAGATTTTATTATCATTTTTATTTAAATAATTTTTTCTTTCAGATGTTATTATTTTTTTAATTTCATTGATCTTTCTTTTCAGAGTTTATCATAATTTTTATTTAATTAATCTTTGCTTACAGAGTCAATTCTATTTATATTAAATATATTGAGCTTTTTTAAAGATAATATTAATATTTTCTTTCAGCTATCATTATCATTTTTATATTAATGATCTTTCTTTTACTTTTAGATATAAAATATATTTGTATATGGGGTATTCCATACCAAATCGGCCGCTTTTGAACCCGACTCCTTTAGATTTTGCTGAAACTTATCCATCCTTTTCTGCCCTTTGAAAAACATTTTTGAGAATTTTTTCAAAATGTTTTGTCCACCAAAAAAGATATGAATTTAAAAAAAAAAATGGTTTTATTAATTTTCAAATAGCCATAACTTTTGTAGAAATTGACTTTTGGGGATCTTTTTTTTTTATTTTTGTTTTTGAATGAGCTTTTCAAAAAAATACATGTTGTTTTACATGCGTTTATTTTATTCAATTTAACGGAAGTGAGTGATATTGATTACAGATATTACATGACAGCTTAACTTAAGTTACAGTTCTATGGATTCTTCGCAGGGTTGCAAATAAATTTCTTCGTTCTCTCCAACACCTCCCCTCGAAGAATTTTGATTGCATTATAATTTATGAACATTTATTCGTCATGCCCATATTTTCGATGCATTTGTAGTGTAGCCTCTTTTGTAGCTTCACTCAAAGCCATGCATTCGGATTCGGTACTTGAAAGTGATACTGTCTTCTGCTTATGGGCTTCCCAGGATATTGCGGCTCCAGCCAATATAAAAGCGTAACCGGAATATGAACGTCTATCGGTTAAATTACCACCCCAATCAGCATCGACGACTGCATACAATTCTTCATCTGTCTGCTCATAAAGTAAACCATAATTTAAAGTTCCTTTTAAATACATCAATACTCTTTTGGCCGCTTTCCAATGTTCGAAACTATAATTAGAATTGAATTGGCTTAGAAAATTAACTGCGAATGCTAAATCAGGTCGTGTTGTTACAGCCAAATACAATAGAGCACCAATTAAACTTTGATATGGAATATTATGTATTTACAGTCTTCCATTTTAAAACGTTTTAAAATATTAATAGCGTAATCTCGTTGATTTAAAAATGTATGATTCTTCAAATCTTGCTTAAATTCAATACCCAGACATATTTTAACTGGTCCTAAATCTCTCATTTCAAAACTTTCCGAAAGTGATTTCTTGACTTCTTTTAACCACTCATGATCATCCGTAGCAATGAGTAAATCGTCTACATACACTGTAACTAACATTATCTTTGATTTTTGTTTCAATATAAATAAACATCGATCGCATTTAGATGCATTAAATCCTATTTGTCTTAGTTTATTCGTTAATTTTGGATACCATTGAAAACCAGACTGTAGTAACCCATATAAAGATTTGCATAGCCTACATACCGGATCTTTGGTTTTCGGTATTGACTTCTGCCAATTTTCTGCTGTACGTCGTATTTCTTTAGCTTTAGCCTTTTTTATGTGTGTCGGATATCCTGTTGCTACCTTTTTAAGGATTACATCTAAATGTTCAGGTATTTTGATATATATATATAGGTAACCGTTCAAATAAGCAGTCATAACATCCATTTGATGTATTTGAAGATTCTTTTGGCAATTGCAACCATCCTTCTGATCGATGTCAATCTTGTAACTGGCGAATAAGTGATATTGAAATCCTCCCCGTTGCGAGCACCCTTTTGCTACCAATCGTGCTTTTTTAACATTGCCTTCTTTTGTACGAAACACAAAACGATTCCCTATAACTTTTCGTCCTACAGGTCGATCTACTATGTCCCATGTTTTGTTTGAAATTTGAGCCTGAATTCATTTTCAACGGCACGCAGCCACATATAACATTCTTCACTGTTTATCGCTTCTTGAAAAGTAGTTGGATCATTTACTAGTGATATATTTGCATATTCACATTCTTCAAAATCTACACTAGATTCAGATTCATTATCAGTTCTCTTAGTTGTGACTTCTTCAAATAACTTCTTGGGCCGTCCACTTGTTCCACTTCGAATTAGCTTTGGTCTACTTTTGCCCCTTTTCGGAACGATTGATTCAGTAATTATGTTTTCATTTTCGCTTTCGCTTGAAGGCCCCTCAATTATTTTCTCAGATTCAACTATACTTTCATCTTTTCGTGTATCGAAATCTATCTCCACAGATTCATCTTCACAGTAGTTATCATCAGTTGTAACAAATATTTCATCTAAAAATTTCATATCTGGACTGACTAAAGCCCTCTTCTTTTGAGGAGACCACAATCGGTAAGCTTTAGCTTCATTCGAATAACCGACTAGTATACATTCTTCAGACCTGGAATCAAATTTGCCATTGGACTTATCTTTTATTAAAACGTAACATTTTAAACCAAATGGTCTGAAGTGAATGACTGTTAGAGTTTTCCCTGACCACATCTTGATATGCACTTCATCTTCTTGGACTTTTGTGGGACACCTATTCCGAATATAGTTCGTTGTGTTTACAGCCTCTGCCCAAAATATTATTTTTAATCTTGCTTGTGTTAGCATGCATCTAGACATTTCTAAAATAGTTCTACTTTTTCTTTCAGCTATGCCATTTTGCTGTGGTGTATAAGGAGCTATTAATTTAAATAGTTTTGAAATTCGTTACTCATGTGCTCTAACCCCTTGTCCGTCTGTAGTGTTTTAACTTTCTTCCCTGTATACGTTTCCGCCGTCTTCTTAAATATTTCTAAAACTTCTGACTTATTTTTCATGAAATAAACCTCGGAATATCTCGAAAAATCGTCAGTGAATGTCACGAAGTACTTTGCACCTGAATGTGAGCAAACTTTCATTGGACCGCAAACGTCGCTGTGTACAATCTCTAGTAACTCGGTTGTACGTTGGTCCCTCTGCTTGGAAAAGCTTTCTCGTGTTTGTTTTTCGCTTAAACAGATTTTGCAAGTTTGCAATTTTTCATTTGTATGAAAATTTATACCGTGTACCATACCAATTGCGCGTTTTAAGTCTTTTTCGTTTAGATGACCTATTCGTACGCGTCATGTATTTATGCTATTTGGCTTCATTTGCGAAAATCTTGCAGATTGATGACAGCCTTTAATGTAGTACAAGTCACCGATTCTTATCGCTGTCAGAATAGTTTTGCCATTCTTTGAAATGACAGCTTCATTTCGCCGAAAAATTACTTCATACCCCTTATTCGAAATTTTCGAAACGGATAGTAAATTCGTTCTTAAATTATTAACGTACAATACATCTTCGAAATTAATTCGCTCTTCGCTACTATTTTCGTTGATAATAACTTTAACGTTACTATACCCGTGATTTTAGCTGTGTTTTTGTTTGCTAATCTCTCTAAAGTTATTGAATTCACACTTTTTCGCACTCATATGTGATGAACAGTCGCTGTCTAAGCACTAATATTCGCCGGCGTTTGTTATTGTACATGCTGATTCGAATAACATGGATTTTTCGAAGTTCTCCTTTTTCGTTCCTGTAGTTGTGTTGTAGTTTTTTACCTTATGTTTTGATGGACAATTTGGTGATATGTGACCAACTTCGCCGCACTTGTAGCAAGTTCGTTTATCTTGCTTTTCTTTTGTTGACTTTTTGTTGTGATTGTTATTTGTATATCTGATGTTTGATGTTCGTTGAGCAATTAACACGTTATGCTCTGCTGCTGCTTCGTTTGCTTGCCTGGATTGTTCTTCTTCCAGTATCTTAACTCTTAAAATATCTGGCTTGGGAAGTTCATCTCGAGTTTCCAGCGCGCATCGGAAGGTCTCAACTGAATCTGGTAAACTATAAAGAAGCAATATAGTTAATAAATCATCCCCAACAGTAACATTTATTTCCTTCAATTTGTTTGTTTGGAAAAATTCGTTTAGATGTTCGCGAACGTTATCGCCCTCCTTCATGCGGGCGAGTGCAATACGTTTCAGTAGGGTGGCTTTTCGCGCAGGACCCTTTTTCTGGAACGTAGACTCTAACTTTTTCCACATTTCGCATGAAGTTTCGCATTCACTTATCAGACCCAATTCTGATGCTGTAACTGAAAGCATTACAGTAAAGGACATAACTGTTCACGAAAATACCAAAAGTTTTCTTAAAGCTTAGAAATTTTATTAGACACCTTACACAAGGAAATAATGTATACATTTAAAAGAGTAGTAAATTTGCTTTCAAATCCAATAACTTAATTCTAAAATTTAAACATAACGTATTAAAAATACTTAATTTTCAGAAGATATATGTGTGAACACTTTTGTCCGTAAACTCAAAAGTTCGGTCAATATTCTAGCTATTCGTGCTACAACTGGGGATAACTTCTTCGGAAGGCCTCCACTATATCGTGGTACTCTTAAATCATTCTGCTTTTTTATTTTAGTAATTAATCCCAGAGAAATTTTATATTTTTTTGCGATTTCTCGGTAAGAAACACAATTTTTAATGTCTTCCACACACATTTTTCTTCAAAACATTATTTACGGCTTTTCCCATCATAAAGCAACTGAAAAGTTATTTTTTAGGATTTAAATATTTAAACATTAAATGTAAATTAATTAAATAAATAAGTAAACTTTACCTTTTCCGCATTAAAATTAAACTTGGAACTCAATTGTGCACAAAATCTTATTGTGGTCAAAACTGTTCACACACTATTTCTGTTTTCTTCGACTCACAGAAACAGTAAAAGTCCCGTTAGTTTAAAAAAGTGCTACCGGCTGGTAATTAACGTAGTAACGTAACTTGAGAATTTACAATAGAAAAATATTGCCAGACTGGTTTTAAATTTATGAAATAGCAAGCGAATTCAAATTTCATATATTCGTGAACACTTTTGTCCCTTACTGTATATCCGCACAGGCCTTCTGATCGAAATGTCTCCACTTCGCTGTGTTATTGTCGTTTGGACAAGGTATAGCTCTAGATGCGTAGCTCCATAAGTCAGCTTTCACAAGAATTGCACGCATGTGCAACTTCCAGGTATCGTAGTTATCCGCGTTTAGCGGATCAATCCTCACATTTGAGCTCGCCATTTATATTACTATCACCATATATAATTCAATTGATGATGTACGAAACTTTTTAGTCAATGCAGCCAATAAAATATAACTTGTATTTAAAAATTTATGGTCTGGGCCCATAACCTGTTGTTTTACATGCGTTTATTTTGTTCAATTTAATGGAAGTGAATGAAGTTAGTTACAGATATTACGTGACAGCTTAACTTAAGATACAGTGCTATGGATTCTTTGCAGGGTTGCAATTAAATTGCTTCGTTCTCTCCAACAATACATGAAGAAAATTTAACACGATCCATTATTTAAAATAATCGGTTTTTAAAGTAAAATTGTAATTTTACAATTATCCCTGCAAATCTCGGAGTGTGCCGATTTTTTTTATATTTTTTTTTTGTATTTATTAAAAAAAATTTTCTTTTTCTTTCACTAAACACTTGATCGCGCAAATGATTAACGGCAATTTACAGGTTATATTTTAGACAGTATGAAAAACCCGTATTCATAAATCGATATACCCTAGCGTATAGTTTTTAGTATACTGACTGTAGGTAAGTCTATAATTGTCCAACCCTAGTTTATCCACCTTACTAATAGGTAAAAATTTGAATCTTGGTGATTATATTCGTAAATTAAGTCTATAAATTGAGAATATTATATCATAAAATCGTTAAATTATATTT
>NW_017536952.1:89085-91382 GCF_001853355.1 Bactrocera latifrons | reverse complement strand
AGCATAAACTGTTAAAAAACTTAAACAGAAATAAAGTCGGGTATTCACCGAAATTGCTCATTTTATATTTTTTACTGGAAAAGCTGCTGCTATGTATTTGGTGCCAGTCTTTATTTGTCTCTTGTCGGGTGCAAAGCGCTTCTGAGTGAATGTGTACTGTTGTATGTATTTTTAAAGGAGTTTATGTGCTAATAAATAAGTGTTATCACACTCGAGAAATGTGCTAGTGTTTTATCCTTAGCAAAGATTTATGGTGTGGCCAAATCAACAGTTTCGGGAATAAAAAAAAAATGCTCGTGGTATTATATCCCACCAGGCAGTCGGAGCATCTAAGCGGAAGACTCTTAGAAAAGGCGAGTATCCCCGCATGGAGAAGATGTTATACAAGTGGTTTATAGCTCAACGAGAAAAAAATTGTCCAGTTACTGGGGAAATGCTTAAGAAAAAAGCAATGAAGCTGCACGCTGACTTTAAGGAAAAAAAAAGGTAGCTTTCATGCCAGCCCCGGTTGGTTATCTGGATTTAAAACTCGCTTAGGAATCCGACTTTTAAAAGTGTGGGGCGAGAAACTTTCATCGGATATCCAGGCAACTGATCCCTTTAAGCATAAACTCAGAAACATTATTTACGAATTGAAGCTTTTCGAGGACCATGTATATAACGCAGACGAGACCGGCTTGTTTTGGAAAATGCTTCCTGATAGAACGTATGCCAGTCAAACAGAAAAAACAGCTCCGGGAAGAAAAGCAGAAAAGACCAGAATTACTTTTCTTACATGTACAAATGCAACTGGTTAGTATAAAGTCAAACCGTTAATAATTGGGCATGCCAAGAAGCCGCGCTCTTTTAAGGCTTATGACATCCCGGTAGACTAACTCTAAGAATGCATGGATGACTGCCAACATTTCCAGAGAATGGTTTCACCATTGCTTCGTCCCTCAGGTACATTAATAATGCAACTCCTGACATTTTTGCAGAGTATTTAATTGATATTAGGTTCATAAGTATTTACTACAGAAAGGATTACCAGCCAAAGCTATCCTTTTGCTTGATAATGCTCCTTTCCATCCTCCAGAAGATGAACTTAAAACTGCTGATGGATCCATATTCGCGATTTATATGCCTCCAAATGTAACGCCTTTAATTCAGCCTATGGATCAAAATGTGATTCGCTTAACTAAGCTGTATTACAAAAAGCATTTCCTGCTTTTAGCTGTAGGAAAGGATTAAATCACACAATTTCTTAAACATTTAACTTTAAAGGATGCTGTATCATTTTTAATGTTTGCATGGAATCAGCTGCAGGCAAATGTAATAGTAAAATGTTGGAAGCCTTTATTTGAATGCTAAAATACTATAGAAGCAAATGAAAGCGAGGATGAATACGATGATATTCCTTTGAGCTTACTTCGTCAAAAAATATTGCAGGAAAAATGGAAAGAAGTTCATGATATACAGGGTCTGCTGCAAGTTGCATTACCGGAGGTAATTTTATTCACCCTCTTGACAAGCACGTGTTAATTAAGTTTTATGTGAACATTATTGTTTTAGGAAATCTACACTGAATAAGATATTGAGAAGTGGAATTCAATCCAAGTTGACGAAGAAATTGATTTAGATAATTATGCCGTGAATAGTGAAGAATCTGGTGATGACAGCCAAGGTGAAGAACAGATCGGAAATTCAATAAAAGCTACTGAAGCCATTAAAAGCTTCGATATAGCTATCGCATGGGCTGAAGCCAACACCACTGACTATGCTGGCATACTAGTACTGAAAAGTCTACGCGAAAAAGCGGTCCAAAAGTCAATTTCCGAAATCAAAAAGCAAACACCTAATCGTAAATTCTTTCAATAATATCTACAGTGAATCAATTAAGTTTATGTACAAAGGCATTTTCTCTAATAAACCTATAATTTCTTCATTAAACTTTGTAAAAAAAAATAAAATTTTTTTTGTCAATTCCAATAACGAACATATTTTAATGCATTTATTTTAAAATCAGTCACTTTTTTCTATAAACACAACAAAAACATAAATTCCATTGATTTAACGTCAATAAAGTTTTGGTACAAAAACGAAAAGAAATTAAAATATCATTTATACAAAAAGACAATATAATTTTAATACTTTGTGGGACCTCCTTTAGCTTTAATTATTGCTTGTAAACGGCGATGCATGCTTTTTATTAGCACATTAGAGTCAGACTTTGTAATTTTGGCCCATTCAATTCCTAAAGCGGCTTTTAAGGTATCCTTCGACGAAATATTGTGTTTTCGAATCCTTTTTCTATCAAC